>NW_022196897.1:41475799-41504583 GCF_008632895.1 Mastomys coucha
AAAAAAAAAAAAAAAAAAAAAAAAAAAAAAAAGATAAATAATGCTAAGTATTCTTGAAACTGTCCTATATACCTTTTTTTTCCAGAGAGAGAGGGAGAAAGGCAGAGACAGAGAGAGACAGAGAGAGACAGAGAGACAGAGAAACAAAGAGACAGAGACAGAGAGAGACAGAGAGAGAGATAACGAATTTATGCCACATGGAGTTTTAATGCTACCACTCATGAGACATAAACATTTAACAAAACCGCAGTGCCATTGCCATTGCCCTTGATTGTCTCTCCTAGAACTTCAAGGTAAGATCCTATTGCTAAAAATATCACATACTTCAGACACAGGACTTAGAGAAATCAATCTAGGACTAAACAGAAAGCCTCTTCCCCAAGGACTAGATTTCCTAGTATCCAAGGATTCCATATAAGCTGACTGGGGAGAAAAACAGCCAATGACTCTACTTAACTGTAAGACCTATGAACCATTAACAATGACTTAGTTAAACATAAAAAGATATACCTAAGGGTGCAAAAGTGTCACTTGTATCATGTGAGTAACAGCTGTCCAGGGGCTGGAGAGATGGCTCAGCAGTTAAGAGCACTGACTGTTCTTCTAGAGGTCCTGAATTCAATTCCCAGCAACCACATGGTGACTCACAACCATCTGTAATGGCATCTGATGCCCTCTTCTGGTGTATCTGAAGACAGTAACAGTGTACTCTTATACATAAAATAAATAAATCTTAAAAAACAAAAAAGAAAACAAAAAACCAGCTGTCCAATTTAACTTAAGGCTAGCTCAGTTGGAGAAATTCATATGTACTGTACACTTAGACAAATACTGTGTCTAGAGAGGTTATAAACCTTAGAGGGAAACTACTACTCTCACATTCCTCAATGATGCAATTTCTAACCATATTATGAATATTTATCTTTATATTTCAGATAAGTGTATCTCTCACCATTTATCATAGAAGCTTCCTTTTACAACAGACAAAGGCTACTACAGAGATCTTTAAATGATCAAAATGCAGACAATAGTGATCATGGGCTGCCTAACCCCAAATGGTACTTCTGTAATGCAACTGTGAGAATTAAGGAACTGGAAAAAATCATGGAAGAAGTAACATAACTAATTTAAAGTCAAAACATTGTGATACCTGCTTTGTACATAACATTTTTTTGGCATGATAAAAGTGTTGCACTCCTGAAGTCAACAATGTGATTGATTGAAGAAGGTCTTCATAATGCCAACACTAGTCGGGATGGCATATGAAAAATCTAAGAACTCCGGAATCCTAGATGAAGAGCTACAGGCAATTATGGCTGCTGACGGAATCAGAATCAGACTTCTTGATGAAAATGTCACCAAGTATGTTATCCAAGTGGTCATCCCTAAACACATGTGAATGAACAACACTAACTGGGATCAATAGTTTGAATGTGTGTGTGTGTGTGTGTGTGTGTGTGTGTTATCTTTTGTGTGCATGAATGTACATATACATGACTGCATGTGTGTGGATTTATTTTTCTATGAATGTGTATAGAAGCCCAAAGTTGACAATGAGGCTTTTTTTCCCCATCATTCTCCCTTTGTTTATTAAGGAAGGCTCTTTTTCTGAGCTAGAAGCTCAGAGCTGCCATGACTGGCTGACTATTACGTGGGTCCTAGTGATCCAAACTCCAGTCTTTCCATTTGCAAGGCATCTGCTTTAGCTTCTGAGCTGTCTCCCCTATGCTGTCTGTTTTTCAAATGGTTGGAAGTGAGGCTACTTTATAAAGTTGTTGAAGTAGTTATTCTTCAGGAAGGGTAATGTTTTCCCTGATTTGTTTTTGACTAAAATTTTATCCAGCTTATGGAACCTGGAGGAAAAAAAAAACTGAATGAAAGTGAGTAAATGGGCAGATGGGATTTAGGGAGAAACCATGGGGGGAGAACAGTGACCCATATGTAAAGTGAATGAATAAATTAATGAAAAAAATACAAATTTCACCTTCATATACCTAAGAAAGTAATACTACAGTCCTTCATTTAAAAAAGAAAATGAGTAAATCATTATTACATCAGATTGCCTTTTAAGAGTTCAATCTTAGTTTATGCAAACGAAGGACTGAGAACATTGTTTGGGTTTGGGAATGGCCACACAAACCACTCAAACACCAATCTCAGTCAAATAGAGATGGCTTATTGAATGCTACATCCCACGACTGATTGATCAGGGCCATGTTTAAGGCTTGCGGAACATGCCTTACACTTATCCTGATCCCACTGGTTGAGGTATTCAGTTGCAGCAGAGGACTCGCCTTGTCTAGTGTTCATGCCTTAACTTGCCAACTGGGATGTTAGTCCTTTATGTGTCGCTTTCTGCCAGGTAGGATGTCAGTTCCCAGGCACACTTAAACTTTACTTGACCTCTACTCAAAATAGAAGTCATATTCCAAAAAATTACTTATATTGATACAGGTATGTCTTATGTTGGTGTCCATTCCCAAGGGCAGCTTATAAAAACAAATACCATAAAAGTTTATGCACAGGTGCAGGAAGTGCTGTTGGGTAATTGGTGCAGGTCCAAGCTTACTGTCCATAACTATCCAAAACAGTTCTACTGACTTCTATCATGGTTGATTTCCAAGGGCAAAAACATAACAGAATATGTAATCAACTTGGCATTGACAGTTTCCTAGTAACAGCAGGAACATATAAGAAAGTTTCCTTATAATGGCAGGCTAGCTAGGTGACTGTTACCTGGGCCTTACTATTTTACACAGGCCTCAACATTCTATCCAGGCCTTAATATTTTGCCTAGACCTTACCAAACATTTGATACTGTTCAGTTAGATTTCTTTTTAAAAAAGTTTATTTTCAGTAAATTTACTTACATGTTATTATTTTAATTTAATTTATTTTCTGAGGTTCATTGGAATAAGAATTTTTGCCACTACCAAGTCTATGCCTTTATGTTTTTTTTTTTTTTTTAATTCATGAATTGGTTTTGAAAGACTTACAATAGGGAAGGAAAAATTTTAAATTGTGTTCTACGTACAGTTACTTATACTTCATCATATTCCTTAGCATTGCAAATCCAAGTGCTATGTGATGCCTGTATCTTCATCCCATTTACAATGGATTAAGGTTTCTGATGGCAGAGATATCATGACACCTTGCCTACATTAGTTATCATTAATTGTACATTAAATGCATAAACACATAATTAAAAGATATTATAACTTACTTGTCTTTTATATGTAATTTTCTGAATGCCCCCAAGGCCACCAGTACTGTGTTTTCTTAAGGGATAATGTAAATTTAGATGGTGGAATGGAATTATTTGTCATAGATAATTAGTCCATAGTAAAAAATCTGAGCTATCACACATTTCTATGTTTCATGATAAGCTGTAACAGTGTCAACAGAGAGATAAATTAATCATTATTGAAAAGGCTTGATTGACTTTTAAGTAAAGAATGGTTCCACAGGTGCATGATTCCTGAATAATTTAGGTTCTAAAATTTTAGTACTCCCTAGCAGCCATTTTTGATCCTTTAATTTAAGAGTTTTGCTTAGAATTTTTTCCTGCCAAAATGATGCTGAAATGGTCTATAAACAGATATATCTTTAGAAGTGCCAATAAATAGATCCAAGTCATAAACATGAGACTGGTGAATAGCCACAGCTTTGAAAATTGCCTGAAGAATGGCCCATGTGAGGCCAGAGGAGGGCATTCAAAGTCACTCAGAACATTGGTTCCTGGATGGTATGAGAATAATAAAGACAGACATTTGGTAGATTCTGGGAATATAGAAACTAAGAGAGCTTCTATACCCAAATTATTTATATAAGATATTATTTTTACTGTACTCACTAGGATATTTAATAAATGCTTATTTTCTTATTATATTTATGAGAACTGGGTGGATGATGGTGGATGGCAACTAAACCTGCTATTACAAAGTTAGCAGATTCATAGCCAAAGGTATATAATGCATTCTGAAACATATCCAAGTATTCTAATAGCTTAATGTTTTCATTTGTATTTCATTTAGTCCTATATCTATCTGATATGTCATATTAAATAGGAATGATTATATTTCTTAAATATTTTAGGTTCTGAATAAAAATTAAACTATCTTTGCAATCAACACCTAATTCTGAGATCTCTCAAGCATTTATTTATGATTATTTGCATATTTACCTAGCACCTACTGCATGTTAAAGAATAAGTCAGGACTTTCTAGAGGAACAGAAGCAATGAGCATACACATACGCACAAACACATATATGCACATATAGTCGCTTTACACACATACATATACATACATGTCAGAATTTAGTAGACTACTTTATACATTACATTTGAAATAATAACAGCAGTTTTTTATACCCAAGAGGCTGAGAAGCAAGAAACTGCAGTTCATGAGGCTGTGTGCCTCAGATGTCACAGTCTATGAAAAGTTATTAAAATGCCACTGGCTTCTGTCCACAGTGGAAGTCTGAAAATGCTCTGAAGGCCATGTGAGAAAAAGTTGAATGACTTTCCTTGTTCTATATCCTTATTTATCTGAGCTGCTAGGAGAAAGTGTCTCTCATACTTACTATGGTCTAGATCACATTCATTAACATAACCAAAACAATTCCTCATTTGATATCTTTGCTCAGAGGATTCTAAAATCTAACAATTTGACATTTAGACCTAGCCACCACAATTCACCCTTTGGCAACCTGATGCAGGAACACATCACTTAAACAAATTAAGTGGCTCACAACTATCTCTAATCTAGTTCCAGCAGATTCAGCATAATCCTTTGGCCTTTATGGGTATCAGGCACACACGTGGCGCACATACAGACATGTAAGCAAATGCCCATATGTACAAAATAAAAAGAACTATAACCTTCCAATCTTTGTCTCCTGAATCTTATGTTTAAAATGTAATATAAAATAAAGCCAACTTTAAAATGTTCCCCACATTCTTAAAAATTCCAAATCTTTTATAGTCTTAAATCTCTTAAAGTGTAAGAACCTGTAAATATCAAAAACAGATTACATATTTCCAATGTATTATGAAACAGAGTAAGCATTTTTACTTTGAAAGAGACTAACAAGGTCATAGCAAATAATTAATTAGTGTAAAACAAAATCAAGCACAGTAAAGAACAAACCAAAAAGTTCAGTTCCAGTAACCACCATATGGAACTTGGGATGTAATAGTCTAGCCTTCAACAAGCATGGATAGCAAATTACCTTGAAGAATGATTAGCCCTTTAATTTTCCTCCATGTAAATATAATCATATGGATTTACAACACATAACAGTTGATGTTACCTCAATCAATATTACAAATAAGGAAATAGAAGAATTAAAATACAAATATCTATGCAATGTATGCACAAGTGTATTCCTAGCAAAATAGGACAAAAATATTCATTCCAGTGAGAAACCCAACTCCTGTAACAGATGACATTGCTGTAGCTTGTATATAACTCTCTTCCACTACTACTCATTCTGCATTTCCTCCACTATCACCATGCACCTAAGGAGGTCTTGGTCCATTAACTGGCAGGGGGATTCATCCATGCCTTCATTCCTGGAGGGTCTGGTCCTTTTATCTTCTACCTGAGTTAGGTTGTGCTAATTTTCTCATGACCATAAATCATAGTTTCAGCAACAGTCACCATAAAGGATCTTCGGTACTTTTGATAGAATCTTCCTTTTATCCACTCTGGAGATGCAATCCAATTGCTCTCCAGTAGTCTGAATATATCACTCCTTTTAAACACTGTTTTCCCTTTCATAACATGTTGACTAAAGAGCATCAGAATCCAAGGCCAGCAGATGTTCTTAGCTTCCAATACAATGGAATGTCTGTTGTACCTGCTGTCTGCTGTACTCTGCTCTCTGTAATCAAAACTTCTAGGCGAGCACAGTGCAAGATCATAGGCACAGGAAGAAAACATTTTCCTCGGGGTTGACTAGGGACACTACTGAGAATAGTAATTCCCATTTGAATCACATAATGCTTGGACCTGTGAACCCTGACTATTGATGATTCAAAGTATACTTCAGCAGAACCCTGGTATGGCTCTCCAGGTATTGATACCTATTTAGTTATGCCTTTCTACTCTACATTTCTATCAAGCCAGCTGTTTCCAGACTATGAGGAATACAACACGATCAATGAATTCTATGAGCAGGAGCCTCCTGCCATATTTTTTTACCTTTGAAATGAGCTCCCTGGTCAGAGGCAATGGTCTGTGGAAAGCCATGATGGTACATAAAGCATTCTGTAAGTACATGGATGGTAATTTTAGCAGAAGCATTATGTGTAGAAAAGGCAAGTACATAAAAAAATGCAAGTTTCTATTCCAGCAATGTCAAATACTGTCTTTTCCAGAATGGAAGTGGTCAAATTTAGTCAAGTTGCCTTCAGGTCACTGACTAATCACTACAGAAAATGAAGTCACCTAAGGGTTCATATTTGATTGACACACAGCAGAAGTTGTAGCTAATTCACCTTTACTTAGAGGAAGTCCATTTGGATGAACCAATACATAACTTACACAACAAACACATAACCCAAACTTCAAAGGGGCTGGCTCAGTGTCCTCAGCAATGAGCACAGTAGTGAAGAAGGCAGCGTCCGGAGGAGAGGTGTTCAGCTGCCCAAGCGTCCCAGTGATGGAGAAGGAAAAGGGAAGTAAATGAGAAAAGGTTGGTTGAATCTGGGCATGGTATTGAGCTGCTTCAGTAAAATCACATTAGAACAACCGGCTTGACCATAATAAACATAGGACACACTGAGATTATATCAGATCTGTTTAATTTGGTCTAGGATAATAAGATATTCTGGGAAAATACACAGTAAACAGTGATCTTTCGTTAAGAAGTCCTAAGTGAAGGATATAGCTTGTTGTTTGCAGACACAACAGGCTTGCCAGAATTAATCTGAGAGAAGATGAAACACGAGCATCATCAGAAAGCCTTCAATGAGCAGAAGAGGGCAATAAATTGAGAACTAAATGTCAGGGAATTGAAAAAATATATTTGAGATGTGGCAGGCATAGCTCTAAGTTCTGATGGACTTCCCCACAAGTTTCAGGAAACAGACTCTGAAATTCCTATCACTTCATAGTGGGAGGGTAGCACAGGGAGCATGCCACCTTGCTGACATAGTACTGGAAGGTGAAAAGCTGGAGCAGGAAGCAAGGTCTCAGCACGCGTGCTGAGCTCTGGTTACATCACACATATCCCCCACAGATGGTGATCTGCACCTAGAATGAGAGTTGGAATATATTTTAGAACCCGGTATCTCTTTGAACCAAAATTTTAAAGGTTCATGATAAGTTCTTTTAAAATCTCGAATTAGTCTCATAGCACAAAACCAATTAGGCATACGTTTGAGATCAACTTGGCAGATTTCACTATTAAATATTAAGTCCATGTTCTTATTATCCGTTCCTTGTGTGTCCGTTAGAGCCCTAGCTACAGCCTCTGGCTGACTTTGAGTATTGATTCCATTTTGCTGCCAGCATCCCTCAACTGATGTAGAAAATCCAGGCTGATCTATAAATATGCCTGTCTGTCTTCTGTAATATCAGCTGGAAGTAAATTTTTAAAGACTGTGTTGCCATTCAGATATATTTTGAGACTGTTTACTTCATAGGAACACAGACAACAGGTCCAATAAAAATAGATACTACTTCATTGAAGACACCTCAAAAATCTCTTTATAAACCCTCTCCAGCTTTAGGTTCACATTACTTGCCATAAACATTTTTTTTAATCAATTAGGTATTTTACCTATGTTTCTTTAAAATCCTTGGCTTCTGTGCTTTACTTTATATATATTAATTTGACCTGCTCCTTTCAAGACTACAAATGGTCAAAAGAATTAGCTCCTATGCTTTTAACCCAAGTTAAAATTTTTACTATTGATTCATTTATGCTATTAAAGCCATCTTTGTGACCACACCAATCTAAGTTCAGAAGATTATAGAGGCTATCCTCCTCTTCAACTGGTTTAAAGTTTTAGGTTTAAGATTCATTTGTCTTCCTGATAAGCATATTTCTTGTCATTCTGTATTTAGTAAACAAAATAATCTTATTTAATTGGCATCTTTCAAAGCCACAAAAGCTATCTTGTTATTAAATACAAAATTAAATATTGGATGTTTATTTTAGGACTCTAAAATTGTAGTATAAAACAGCATTAAGCAAATTATTAAATGCAATATTTTAAAATGGAAAAAAATGTAAGAATGTAAGCTTGGTTCTACCAGACCTTGAATTTTTAAGGCAGATATCTATATTTTTGTGCAATTTCTTCACTGCTCAATATTTACTTAAATAGAATTAAATACTAGCAAGGTAAGATGAAAACATCTGTTATCCCCTTTATTAGCTAATATTTTTTTATCTTTCAATATGTATGATACCCTTACATAGTATCTAAAATACAACTTAAGAGCATCAACATCAAATTTGAATGTATTAAAATACATTATTTTTTATAGACAACAGTATAATCGAAAGTAAAAGTAGACCTTCCCCATTGTAAAATTATATTTCATATATATATATATATATATATATATATATATATTCAGGAAGGTTTTATGAACAGTTCCTATTTTACAGGAATGCACTAGTGATGGGAAATGCAGCAATCCACTCTAACATGAGTTAAGGTATCATTTATAGAAGGATTAATGTGGACATTTGTCAAGCCCTAATAGCACTTGCCAGATTCTATATCTGAAAGAATGAAACATTTCTGTGAAAACCCAAAGAAGTATAATCATTGCACATTTTTCGCTGGGTTCAGATTTCAGTTCAATTCAACCAACATACGTTGAATGGCTGATTTGACTGAAACTTCATTGTAGATTGAGAACACAAACATCAGCAAAATGTTTCACTCTCTCTGAACTTTGTTCCATAAACTTCTTGCCTATCTAAATTTTCCTATCCCTCAAAGTTGAATAATTACTAAAGCAGTATATATGCATATATAAAAATATGTAAATTATATAAATATATTTTATATACAAATTTGTATGTTTAAATTTTAATATACATATGTAAAACATATAAATATATAAAATATGTATGTATATGTATAATATGTGCAATATATGTGTGTATATATATATATATATATATATATATATATATTACAAAATACATTATGGCAAATTTGTAAATTATGTGAAAAATACCTAGGTGCACAAAATTTCATAGTAAATCTCTTTATTTCATCATGATTTTCAGCTTGCTAATTAAGGTTATCAGTTGCAAATAGCATACAAATAAAGGAGGTCAACATATCAAAGAGATAATTCAGTAATGTAGAAATAGAATAAGGATTCTTGTGAAGCAGTGAAAGCAAGTATACCAACAACCAGCAATGGGGCTACTAGAGGGTAGTATATTACTATTTCAGTATTATAGAGATGAAATGAACATGTATATGAGTTATCTAATGTGTCCCGCATGATTCGAGATAATAAGAATACAGAGCAAAATGCACTGACAAGGTTCCTTTTTACTGTAGCCATCAAAACAAACAGTCAAGGATGTCAATTTTTGTTGGCAAAAAAATAGCCTACTAATGAAAACAGAAATCTAGTGTTATCATCATTAGCCAATTGACACTAAAATTGAATGAGTCATTGAAATTCTTCCTTGAGAAATAACCAGAGATGTGACCATCAGGAAGCCAGGCAGAGTACACAAGAGACATAGTCTCTAAGTACAAAATCCAAAAGAGTGGAAAGAGCCAGAATGGAAAGAATCTGAATAGGAGGTAAGAACACAAGTCAAATGTGGTCTTCTTGACAAGCAGAAAGACTATTTGAACTGTATTGGGAAATGATGTAAAAATCTTAAATTCAAAGGTAATATTATTGTATTGGATATTTGGAAGATCACTTTGATTTTTAAAAGACTGGATACGTGGCATTTTATTTATTAAGACAAAATAAAATATTCCCTCTATTTCTGCCAAAAGCATAGAATTGTAATGAAGTATTCCTTGAAATAGCTGATATTAACTCCCTTGTACTATATTGCATGAACAGACTTGTATATATGACCACTTCTATAATGCATAATTTAAACATTACTTACATTTTACAAAAGAGTGTTATCTCCCCTGAGTGTATACAATAAATGAAATAAAAATCCTTGTGAAATGGCATATAATGGGGCATTTATCATCAAGGATTTTATATTGTTCACAATATGAATGTGTTACAATGAGCTTGAAAATTTACTGATGGAAGATATTAAATTTTCCTTAGAAAATTTCCTTTAAATATAATAAATTCATTGTTTATATATTGATTTAAATATGTTTGCACATAATTCTTTATATATAAA
The DNA here is from genome assembly GCF_008632895.1 of Mastomys coucha. Taxonomy (NCBI): domain Eukaryota; kingdom Metazoa; phylum Chordata; class Mammalia; order Rodentia; family Muridae; genus Mastomys; species Mastomys coucha. The sequence continues at coordinate 41,486,168 of NW_022196897.1, forward strand.
CTTTATATTTATGATGTTTTCATTACATGATAATAAAACAATTCTCATTATAGTCTTAGTTCCATTATGCTGATATAATTATATTTGCACACTACTGTTACACACACACCCTCATGGCATACGATAGATGCTTCTAAGCAGAACTGCTATGCAAAGAAGATTTGCACATGTACTTTGATTGGAATAGCAGACATGGTGCGCTTCTTAGAGCTCCCTCCATGAAGACAGAACCAATACTCTAATTAGCAGAACTGTTGATAGTCTCTTGGCTGAGTTTTTCTTTGGTATTTGCTTCCAACTAATGGAACCTGAGTAAGCCAGAATCATGGCCATTTCTAAGTGACATTCCATGTCTATATATTGATTGATGTAGGAGTTTGAACATGTAGTACTTACTCCAAGTTGTCAGAGTTGTAAAAGGCTTTTCTATTTCCTAGTCCCCTCATGGAATCCACAGGTTCACCGATAGCAAGATTCAACTTGTCCTTCACCTCAGTGTTTTAAGAGATGTAATGAAATTGAAAGGCTTTTATTTCTACTAAAATTTACCTTTTAAAATATGAAAAATGTGGGCTGGAGAGATGGCTCCACTCTTAAGAGTACGGATTGCTCTTCTGAAGGTCCTACATTCAAAACCCAGCAACCACATGGAGGCTCATAGCCAACCGTAATGAGATCTGATGTCCTCTTCTGGGATGTCTGAAGACTGCTACAGTATATTTACATATAATAAATAAATAAACCTTAAAAAATGTTAAGAATACAAGAAAGTTAATGTTTCCTGGGCCATGTAGAATATATATAATAACCTCAGCAAAAAGAAAATTGACAATAACTAAAATACTAAGAGGTAGACTTTACAAACTTTTCTTCGTATGAGTAAGAAAAGGCCAGTTCAGTTCAGGAAGAATATACTTTCCATTGGTAGGCTTCCTCGTAATGTGCTGACAATAAATCACTATTTAATTTTGGCCATGTCAGAAAAAAAAGAGGAGGGGGAAAGTGTTTACTGAGGTTTAAGCTATTCCAGGAGCTGCACGAAAATACAAGAGATCAATTTCATTACCTGAAAGTAACTGATTGACATTTTGAATGTCAGTTTGAAATATGGCTGTGACAAATCTTATCCAATTAAGGAGTGCCCTCATAAGAAACAGAACAATTTTCTGCAGTTCTGTACTGAGGGGCATCATTGTGCTTATGATAATAAAGTGCATAGCAGCAGCTGACATTTGAGTTCTCCTTTATTGTCTACACCGTGCCCTGCTAATTAGCTCAACTTCACCCTGGGGAGAGCTGTCTACTGGAGGTAGGGGAAGTTATTCTTTCTCATTGCCAGATTGCTTCTAATTCCTTCCTGAAAAGAAAGTGTCAGTCATGCTTAATTGCATTAAATTACGTGTGATGGTTTAAAACAGAACACCATGTTCTTAACGCTCAGCCAAATCATTCAAATTGTCACTGCTATCTTGAGTCCTAGGTTGAGCTTTAAGTCATGTCTGGAATTTTCATCCTAGGGAACTAAGTGGCCAAGGTTATCTAACCAAATTTTATCATGACATGTCATAATCATAGTCAAGAGCAAATAAGTGCAAAGATGTTCATGGATCACTCTAGGACCAGACCAGAGTGAGATGCTTGGCAGGCTTCTTATTAGGACCATGACTGACTATATAGATGATCATGCATAGAAATATAAAAAGTAAATGAAAAAGTCTTTATTAAAGACTTTGTGACTTCTTCCTTTCCAATTTTTATCACCTTGATTTCCTTCTGTTACTATATTGTTCTAGCTAATATTGAAGTACTATATTAAATGCAGATGGAAAAAGTGGAATGCCTTGTATTTTCCCCAATTCTGATGGAATTACTTTGAGTCTATGTTGATGATGGCTACGAGCTTCCTGTAAACTGCATTTGTTAGCTGAGGAATGTCCCTTGTATCCCTAATCTCTTAACAAGTATTATTGTTCATAGGCATTGGATTTTGTCAGAGGTCTTGTCTGCATCTAATGAGATGATAGTTTATCTTTCAAGTTTTGTTTGATAGGGTGAATTACATTTATTGGTTTACATAAGTTGAGCTATTCCTGAATCTCTGTGATTAAGCCTACTTGATCATGGTGGATGATCTTTTTAACGAGTTCTTAGATTTGGTTTGCTAGTGTTTTACTGAGAATTTTCCATTTATGTTCATAAGGAATATTGATCTGTAATTCTCTTTCCTTATTGAATCTTTATGTAGTTTAGGCACTTAGGTTAGCTGTGACTTCATAAAATAAATTGGTCAATGTTCCTCTGTTTCTATTTATGGAATAATTTGAGTAATATTGCCATTAAGTTTCCTTTGAAACTCTGGTAAAACTCTGCACTAAAGCCATCTGTCTTTGACTTTTTGAGGAGGGGTCGGAAGACTTAATAAACACTTCTATTTCATTAAGGATTATAGGTTCATTTAAATTGCTTATCTGATCTAGATTTACTTCTTTTATGTAGTGTATATCAAGAAAATTATCCATTTCTTTTAGATTTTCCATTTTGGCACAAAGAACTCAAGAAATTTGACTCTAGAGAATCAAGTAACCCTATTAAAATGGGGTACAGAGCTAAACAAAGAATTCTCAACTAAAATATTTTTTCAGTAATAGGAAAAATTCATTATTAATTTATCTTACTTGGTTAGAGTCACTAAAAGTTCATTCCAAAGAATTTTCTATGAAAAAAGAATTGTTAATAAAACTAACTAAAATAAGATTTCACAGAGAATTTTTCTTACAGAAAGAAACAGCTTTGTAAATGTGTACACATTAATGTTTTAATTTATTTTTGTATTTATGCCTTCAATCTTAGGTCAAGTGTGTTTAATTAAATTATTTTTATTAATTATTTAATATGTTCAATGTTCAGTATAAATACTCTAAAACCTAAAAGGAAAAAAATAGTATGGTAAAGCTATTACAACCCTGAAGACACTGATCTTTTAATTATATTAGCTATTTGTTTTTAGTAGAATTGAACATTACCAGGACATCACTTTTAAACTTTTATTTTAATTTTTGTTTAATTTTCAAGATTATAGTTTAATTATAACCTTTCTCCATTCACTTTCCTCCATTTAAACCTTCCAATATACCCCTCTGTGCTCTTTCATCTCATGACCCTTTAGTCACTAGTTGCTATTATATATATATATATATATATATATATATATATATATATATATACATACATATGTTTTCCTAAACATAATCCATTGAGTTCATATAATGTTACTTATATATATATGTAAAATTCCATCACATTTCTTCTCAGAAATTGAAAAAGTAATCCTATATATGTATGTATATATATATATATGTATATATGTACATACATATTCTCATATATATATGTATATATATATATATATATATATATATATACACACACATACACATATTCTTTTTTCTATGTTGATTTTTTAGTACTGAGCAAACCATTCAGTGAGCTAGAATGTGTGTGGTAAGAACTAAATCCAGGTCTTCGTAATAAGGAATTGATGCTCTAAAATGCTGAGCCATCCCTCCTGTTTCAGTTTATTTTTTAAACCTATCAAGTACAGTTTGTGTTGTTCATATATCCTCAGATGTATAGACTTCCACTAGAGTGTACCATTTACAATAGCTTGAAAACAACCAGGGCAAGCATAGCCCCAGAAACATGAAATAAATCTAACCAAGGAAGTGAGAGACTTGTAAAAGGAAACTTGAAAACGTGAAGAGAGTAACTGAAGAAAATACTAGAAGATAGAAAGTGCTCCCCTGATCATGGACTGGAAGGATTAATAATGTGAAAATAGTCATCTTACCAAAAGCAATGTTCAGGTTCAACACAACCTCCATTAAAATTCCATCACATTTCTTCTCAGAAATTGAAAAATTAATCCTAAAATTCAAATGGAAGCACAAAAGACACAGTGTATCCAAAACAATTCTAAATAACTATGACAAAAATGCTTGAGCCCTCACTATTAAAGACACAGATATGAGCCTACAGTCTCACATTTATCTGATTTTTCTCAGAGGCCAACAGTACATATTTGAGTAAAGACAGAATCTTTAACAAGTATTGCTGTATTTGAGTGAAATTATATCCTAATTTCTCAGTGTGTATAAAACTAAACTCCAAATAGAGTATGGAACTCAATATAAGGCCTGATAACCTAAGTCAGGGAGAGGATAAGTTAGGGAGTACCCTCAAAATCATTTTTACAGAACAGAACTTTATAAAAAAGAGTCCAGCAGTATGGAGATTAATATCTGCAATTAAGCAATGGAAACTTATGGAACTTTACAGATTATATAAAGCAGTGGAGACAATCACTAAAGTAAACAGTCAATCTACAGAATGGGAGAAAACGCTTACTAGAAATACATCTGATGGGGCATTAGTGTCTACAATATAAAAAAATACAAAAAAACTAAATATCAAGACAATAAACAAAACCACTTTAAAATTGGACCTAGAACTAACCATAACATTTTCAAAAGATGAAGTGCTAATGTCTAAGCAATATATTTTAAAAATATTCTGGTAATATAAAGTTATATGATTCCTTAAAGCTTTAACAACTATCCTTGATACTATCTTTTCTCTTCTTCCTCCTTCACTTTGTGTAGAGTCCTCCCTTTTCATTTTCCTAGTTAAAGCCTTGTATCCTATTGTACACTCTTTACCATCACTGGTATTATTATTTTCCTAGTTTCTGTATTTACTTTGAATTACATATTCACATCAGAAGACTCAGAACTAGATACTACAAATGAAAGATCATACGATGTTTTTCTTTCTGGGTATAAATGTCCACACCCCAAATAGTAGTATGAGTTCATACATTTACCTGAAAATTTCATGATTTTATTATGTTTTACAACTGAATAGTATTCCATTGTATATATCTATATCTATCCTATATCTATCTAAATATAGTTATATAATATACACCATATATATCCCATTTTCACTGTCCATAATTCAACAAGTCATAACAAATATTATATTCCTTGACATTCAATTGAATATTAGACATAAAAAAACACTTCATATTAAATTAAAACCTAAATTTTTTTGTTAAAAATAAACTTAATTTATAAGTAAACAAACTAGAAACAAACATAAGATAACACCAACACAGTGCAGTAACTCCAAGGATGCAGTAATGCCATGCACCCTTACCAATTGCCAACAGATTTCTAATTGGACTTTGGAGCTGATCACCAAGAGGGAGACCATGCTTGGAACTGGAAGCAACTAACTACTCAGTGTTAGAGATATTATCGTTATTGGAAAAGACACCATTAATTAGCTACATAGCATAATCCCTAATGAGGATCTACAAACATTAACCATTATACCCACAGATAAGTGTACTTACCTATACCCCTCTAAAGAAACTTTCCTTTGCAACAGGCAAAGCCTTCTATAGAGAACTACAACTAAGCAAAATGTAGAGCTGTTGAGCCAAGTCATAATGGAAACATCAACATAACATCCCCCAAATCTAAGGCTCAGGGATCCTTATAGAAGAAAGTGTGGAAAGACTGTAAGAGCCAGAAAAAAAATACAGGGAATTTCTTGAGAGAATGTGTTTTCTAGTTATGTCAGAAGCGACATACATGAACTCACTAACATGACTGCACAAGCATGAGTGCAGTCATGCACATCAATGACTATGTCAAATTGGACAGATAAAAGCACATGAGACCTTAACCCTACACAAAGAACAAGAGATGCCTCAGGTGTACAGGGCCTGGAAAATCACACTAACTGGTTTGTCCAATCAACACATTTACATATACATATATACAAAATATACATATAAGTAATGTTATATGAACGTAACATCATATTTAGGAAAACAGAAGCATATACATATATGCATACAATAACAATAAGTGACTAAAGGGCCCTGAAATGAAATAGAATATGAAGGGACATATTGGAAGATTTGAAGAGAGGAAAGTAAATGGAGAAATGTTGTAATTAGACTATAATCCTGAAATTTACAAAAAATAAAAAAAATAAAAATTTAAAAGTGATGTCCTGGTAACTGGTTCAATTCTACTAACAATAAATATCTAATAATAATTAAAAATCAGTGTCTTAAGGGTTGTAATAGCTTCACCATACTTTTTTCTTCCTTTTACTTTCTAGAGTTCACTTTTTCCCAGTTCCAGGAGACTGGTGATCTTGCCTGAGCTTCTTGGCCACCAGGCACACACATAATATATAAACATTGTAGACAAACTTACCCATGCACATAAAATTGTCATTTTTAACTAAAAATCAAATGAAAAAGGGTACAAAGTTGGTTATGTAGAGAAAGGGAGTATCTGGGGGAAGGATGCAATGATCAAAATACATTGTACAAAATTCTCCAGTGATTAATTCTAAAATAAGAGGAAAAATATTTCAATATTGGCAGGAATCCTTTATGCCAAATAATTGACTGATGAAGAGATTCTTCAAGTGTTTCAGAACACTGACTGATGGACTGTTCTCTGCTAGTTGTTTTAATGTGTTTACTTATTTACAGGGTGATGTGTACCCTCTATGGTGCACTTGAGGAAAGCAGAAGACAACTTGCAAGAGTCGTTTTCAAGACCATGGGTTCCAGGGATCCAACTTAGGTCATCAAACTTGGCAAAAATCACTGAAAACCCACTGAATCATCTCTCACATTCTGACTAGAGGATTTAGTGCTAAAGAAAGCTAACATCAGATCTCTTTAGTTTATGCACCCCTCATCCAAAATCTTCACAATCTTTGTTATAATTTGTAACCTCCTTTTTGAAGACTTGGCAGATTTTTAAGAAGAAATTTTTTAACTACTTAATTTTTTTTACTTATTCACCTTACATCACTCGGGATGATATTTTCTAGTTCCACAGGAAGACTAATGGAATTTGCCTGCAAATTTCAGGATGTCTTTGTTTTTCATAGCCAAAGAGTATTTCATTGTGTAGATATACTATATTCGCTTTACCCATTCTTCAGTTAAGGGACATCTAGGTTGTTTCTTGTTTCTGGAGATTACAAATAAAGCTTTTATGAATATAGTTGAGTAAATGTCTTTGTGGGACGATGAATCCTCTCTTAGGTATATGTCCAGGAGTGGTATAGCTGAGTCTTGAGGTAGAACTATTCCCAGTTTTCTGAGAAGCTGTCAAAGTGGTTGTACAAGTTTGCACTGCCACCAGCAATGGAGGACTATTCCCCGTGCTCCACATCCTTGCCAGCATGTACTATCACTTAAATATTTGATCTTAGCCACTCTGATTGGTGTAATGTGGAATCTCAGAGTTGTTTTGATTTGTGTTTCACTGATGACTAAGGACTAAAATAAAATAATTTTAATTGAGTCTAAGCACAACAGATTTGGGTTTGGATACAACTAAAGCTTTGAAAAGTGAATTTCAACATATTGCGAGTAGTATCTTTCTTATTCATCCCAAAGCATATTTCATCCAGAAGTACAAAATTTAGATGAGTGGGTTGACCATGTGATACTTCAGTAGCAAAAACTTTATTTGAAAAATGCATAACTTAATTACATAGATTATTTCCTTCAGGTGATGAAATTCCAGGAGCTCTTAGCAAGTTGCAGCTCCGTTTGCCTGAAAATGAAAACACAGCTTCTGACTAGTTTGAGAATAATTATGTGCACAGTGAGATAAGACAACACTGGCCAAGTGTGTTGCTGTTTCAATCACCAGTAGGTTTTCTGCCAAATTTGAGGTCTATATTTGAGTGAGTGCAAGGTGTGATGCTGTCTCTGAAACAACATAGAAGTAGGGCACAGAAGTTGAGAAAATTTAATGGAGCATGCTTACCAATGCACACTGAAAAAATAACATCTTGAAAAGCTCAATGTGCAGAAAATGAATGTATGTTATCTGATGAGGGCCATGCTCTAAAAGAATTAGCTACCCATCACCATAAAGTATTTCAAAATTTAAATACGATTGTAACAGTTTGGACATTAAGGAATATCACCAATTCTTCCAGTGTCAGATTATTTAAAAATTACTGTTCTCAGATTTGATCCATTTTAAAGATCAAGTATTTATGCTATACATTTTTTGTACTATACATTCATTCTCACATTATCTCTAATACTGGAGATACTGTATAAAGACTACTGGAACAGTTTAATTCCTCTTATTCATAGTTTCTCAATTTGACTTTCTAAGTATGTAACCATAATGCTAACATCATAAGTTCTGTGCCCACCCTTACCACATCTGAATCTCCTCAGTAGGTAGAGAGATGTCCATTATCTCTACAATGACATTTGTGGAAGATAAAGTCTCTCAAGGGCTTGACTGAGCAAATACCTACACAGCGTGATTTGCTGTGTGTGTGTGTGGGGGGGGGTATGTGTGTGTGTTTTGGTGGTGGTGGTATTTTTTGGGGGGGGGAATGTTTGTTTTTTTTATGGATTTTGTACAAATAAGACTGTCTCTCACAGTATTCCAGGTGAGCCTAGCTTAAACCACATACACAGTTACTAGGTATGGTGGTAAAAATTACATTACTTCTTTCTTTCTTCCTTTCCTTCTTTCTTTCTTCCTTCCTTTCTTTCCTTCCTTCTTTCTTTCTTTCTTTCTTTCTTTCTTTCTTTCTTTCTTCCTTTCTCTCTTTTTACCTACTTATCGATAAGCTTTCTTTTTACACCTTTTACATACATGGAAGTGTCATTGTGTATCTGCTTGTTTATATGAGGACATAACTAGTGTCTATTGAGTAAACTGGCAGGTAAAACGTTCTGTTGTGACTTTGTATGCTTCTCAAAAAAATTCACCTTCAAAGGTGATAATAGAGGAGAGAAGCTTAAGTACAAAAATGAGTGAGAAAGTGAGGCAGAGAATGGGTTGCAAGGAGGGATAACTAGCTCTAAGAATATTTGAAATATCATCATAGAAATTTACTGTTTTATAAGGTACCTTCCCATGTTTATCAGCATGTTAATTTTGTTGTTGTTGTTTTAATTTATATCAAAGAACCCCAAATCCTGTGAGCATTAATATCCCTAAACATATGGGCCTAGGCTATATAAGAAAAGTAGTTTTATGTAAGCCTGAAAACAAACTAGTAAGTAGATTTTCTCTGTGATCACTGCTTTCTCAACTTTATACATGGTTGTTCCTTAGTCCTCAACAGATTCTTTAACAAGTAGTACAGTAAAATCCATATACCGTGCACATTAGAGTTGTTGTTGCAGTGACTAATTGCCATAACCCAAAAGTAAGCTAGGGAGAAAGAATTTATTAGGCACATACTTCTGTGTGGTAGCTCATCACTGAAGGAAGCTAGGACAGAAACTCAAACAGGGTAGGAACCTGGAGGCAGGAGCTGATGCAGTAACCATGTAGTGGTTCTGCTTCTGGACTTGATTCTTAATGGGTTTTATTTTTTAGAACTCAGGATTCCAAGCCCAGAGGTGGCACTACTCACAATGAGCTGGCCCCTCTCCCTTAAATCCTTAATTAAAAAAAATATTCTACATGCCAACATGCATACTGATCTTATGAACGTATTTTCTCACATGAGGTTTCCTTATTTTAGATGACTATAATAAGTGACAAGTTGAAACCAATCCATCCAATATATCATATGCACTGGACTGAATCAAAATCCTTCTCACCTGCTTTAATGTGCTTGTGTATTGGTATGATAAACACTACAAAAAAAGGCAACTTGTAGAGGAAAGAGTTTATTTGGCCTACATATATTAATCACAAACCATCACTGTAGGAAGCAAAATCATCCCCAGACACCAGCCCATAGTTCAATCTCATAGAGGCAAATCCTCAACTGAAGTTCCCTCTTTCATGGTGTGTCAAGTTGATAGCTGGCCTGACCATGGTATTCTCCCCTTGTCAAAGTTGATACTCGAACATACCACATCAAACTGTAACCTTTCCTTTGTTTCATTGCTTCCAAGGTCTTATATTAAAATACAATATAAAGTTCAAGTACTTTTAACCATAGGCTTTTGCAAAATAGAAAAATAGAAACAAGTTCACTAATTTCTTACTCTAATAGAGAAGAGCAACAGCACAAAACAACCACATTTAAGTAAAATTAAAGTTCAAGTTCAGCATTGTAGCTCCAAAACCTTGTAGCTCAGTGTCTGACAGCTGACAAAATTCTGGGCTCCAGAAGTCATTGGGTGTTCTAGTCCTGTGGCTCTGCCACCCACACCACACACAGCTTGTTTTATATGGTCAAGCCACATCAGTTTCATTCCTGTTCCTCTTCTTGAAGGATGCCTCACAGACTTGGCAAATCTAATATCCTGGTGTCTTCCCTGCAATGGCATTTTCAGTGGCTTTTCACTCATTCTAGTAGTTTCATACCTCAGTTTCTATTCATAACCCATTCAGTCCTGGGTTCTCCATTGCATCTGAGCTGCACCTTCACCAATAGCCTCTCCTATCTTCTACCAGTGCCTATCTTTAGCTCCTCTATGTAAACTCTTCAGGTCTTCAAAATCAATAGAATGTGCCAAGCTCAGCTATCAGTTTCATGTTTAGCCTTGGCCTCCTCCATGCTACAGTTCCCATGCAATGACCCTGAGAAAATACTTCACAGAGGATTTCCTATCAACAAAAATTGTTTTATATTTATTACAGCTGATTTTTCAGCTAAAGCTAACAAGCATGCTTTGTCCTACTAAAATAAAGGTTTGTTTGTTTTTTTTTCACATCTTATCTGATCTGCCACCAGAGGGTGCAGCCCAATTTGTGGTGCTTCTTCCTCATTCAAATAATCTGATCAAGAAAATCCTTCACCAGAGTACATAAAGCCTTATGATTTACATGAGTCCCCATGTGGTCAACAGCAACAATGAACCATTGCAAGCCCATGCCTTATCAAGATGACACTTAATCACATCACCTTACATCATCCTTAATTTCCAAATGAAATGAAGAAAATGACCATAAGTCTGTCTGACATAACATAGCTACCCCATATACAATCACGAACAATGTTTATATTTTATAGTATATTGCTAATTCCCTTGAGGAATATGTAGTCTATGATTTCATAACTTAAATATGACAACACCAATTTATAATAATTCACACTGATATCATCTCAGTGAATATTATGCCACAAAAACTACAAAAGGAAATCTCAGATTTTAGCTTAATACTTGTATATGTATGTATGCAGAATCATGTTAATAAAAATTAGGACAGAAATACTCTTGTTAATTAAAATCATTATTTCTACAAGTGGCTATGTGATCTTCGCAGGCATTTATGAATACATTTCTATACTTTCCATTCTGTATTTCTTCCACCTTTACCAAATACTTCAGCAAGTATCGGTTCTTTTACTAGACAGGTGAGCTATACCTTTGTCCCTGTAGGGTCTGTGCCCTTTGTTATTCTGCCTTAGTTAAAAGTTGTTGCTTCGAGAGGGGCAGTGGTGGTGGATGCCTTTAATCCCAGCACATGGGAGGCAGAGGCAGGCAAATTTCTGAGTTTGAGGCCAGCCTGGTCTACAGAGTGAGTTCCAGGACAGCCAGGGGTACACAGAGAGAGCCTATCTTGAAAAAACAAAAACAAAAACAAACAAACAAACAAAAAACAAAAAACCTGCCTTGTTTCCTATTACCTTTTGTCAATCACAAGGTATGAAAATATCAAGAGATGATCTATAGTATCTCCTGCACTCCAGATATAATCTTCTTTATTACTTTTCCATGTAGAGAAGCAGTCCAATTCCTCCCTAAGAGTTTAATTCAATTGCCCCTCTTAAAACGGTCCTTTCTTTATAGCCGGTTGACTTAATGACATCAGAAGCCAGAAGTTGCCAGAGGGGAGTCTTAACTTCCAGTACAATAGAATTATTCTGTACCCTGGCCCAAAGACTTTCTTTTCTGGATTTAAAACATATGGGCCAGGAAAACATGTGGTCAGGAAGATAGGGAGCAAAAAATTTATATTGGACATCTAGGGCTCATAGTAAGTGAAACCATTCCCATCTCTACACTCATACTCTGCGAATTTGAGTCCCACATATATGAAACAGGAACATACATTGGATCCATAAACAGTCTTCTGAAGAACTCTTCTCCAGGCCTCAATACCCCTAGGAAATGCTGCCACCTCTTTGATCTATAACTGTGTCATTAATAAGCCACCCCACTGTTTTCTCAAGCAAGCTCTCAGAGTAGTGGGAAATGTACTAAAACCAGTTAATTTTATGAACATGGCTTCACTGATGCACTTTTTGCCTGTGAAGTGAGTTCCATGGTTTGAAATGGTGCTGTATGCAGTGCTATGATGGTGACTAAAGCATTCTGAAAGCCTGTGGGTGGTTATTTTGGTAGAAGCATTCCATGGAGGAAAGTAGTGTCTGAAAGTAGAGTAAGTATCCATTCCAGTAAGGAATTTTATAATTACATGGCTATTTTTACAATAGAAATGGCTTAGTGCATACAACCTGCACTCCTCCCTGAGAGCGTCTTTGCTCTAGTCTTCACTTATATTAAGAGATATGTTTTGCCTTTTTGATTATGTTAAATAATATTCATTTTCATTTTTCACCTCTTTTTAGGCATACTTTGTTTTGCTCATGTTTAAAGGCATGTTGCCTCTCACTTGTCTTGAAAAATCATTTTTTAAAATGGCGTGTCACCCCACCTTGACCTGGGGAAGGGGCTCCTTTAGTATTTTTACACAATGGTGGCCTTATACTTTTATTTGCCAAGTGGATACAGATGCAGTATCTTTTTACAGACATGCTTTTGGGCCAAATCTATTGGCTGAATATTTTTTTAACTGGCCAACAGAGTTTACTTGGCTATAAGAGACTCCATCTTTTTCTAAGAGTCAATATTGATTTCCCTGTATATCTAGAGGCCAAACCTTGGGCCTAAGCATTGCTAATTTGCAACCAAGTGCCTGAGACATCTTCTAGTTATTGTTATTTTTAATCTTTTATGTTTTTATATCAAGCAGACTCACTCCTGGAGTCCAAAAGATAATCAAAATTTGCTCACTCCTGGAGCTTCTAACGTGAAAGTTACTTATTCACAACTGAACTAAAAACCTATTAAAGGCAAAGCCATTGAAAAGGCTCCTAGCTTGGGAGCTACTACAGAACTCAACTAAAATGACTATGGCCATACCACCCTGAACGCGCCTGATCTCACCTGATCTCAGAGACTAAGCAGGGTCAGGCCTAGTTAGTACTTGGATGGGGCACCCAGATGAAGATGTCTACGCCCAGCTGCCCATCAGCACACCAGTGCTGCTTTACATAGACTTCACAGAAGATAGACTACAGAGAGACTATGGCAACTCCTGGACTCTGCAAGTGCTAAATGCATATCTTGGCATTTTGTATGGATGGATGGTGCAGAGAAGCATCTTTCTCTCTGGTGGTGGAGTCAACCCAGATACAGACACATGCTGAGGCTGTGTCATATAGTCTGAGATGATAGAACCAGAGAGGTATAGAGAATTCTCTAGCTAAAGCACCATGATGTTTCCCATGCAAAATATGTGCCGAGCTCCATGACCTCTTTCCTACTCTTGTTTATAACTAAAAGAACTTCTGTCTGTTTTCTAATAAAAAGGGAGGAATTGTAACCCTCCTGGTTTGAGGCCTGCCTCTGATAGCCACACCTCTCTGCCCATCTCCTGCTATTTGCCATGCCTCCAACCTGGTTCCAGTTACATCCGAAAGCTCCACCTCCACAGAGAAACAAGGAAGTCGCTGATTGGACTGACATGCTGACGTATTTTGGGGGAGTGGGTTTTGCCCCAGGTAATATACCTGTTGGGGGAACAAAGGAGGGCATTAAAAGTCAAGATGATTGAGCAGTCATGTCTCCCATCTAATTTTTACCCTTCCACATAGACAAGTATAATTTTGGTCACTCCTATATTCTCCTCATATCTCTTTTATTTATTCCTATCTCTTTCTAACTCCATGTTTCCACTGTTTTAACATTGGTGCTGGTAGCCAACAACAACCTACAACCTGGCTGCTAACTGGTCACTACAGAAGAGGGCTGCATCTTGGGAGTTTAGTGTTGGTCTCATTTCTGGGCAGTCTCTTCACTCGGCAGAAGCTGTACCAGTTCAGGCTTGCTGAAGGAAAGTCCATTTTGTAAAGTCCATGCATAGTTTCTTTATCTGCCAGCATGACCATTTTGTTCTTAGGTTTACTTAGCAACAACAAGGATGGCCTGAGAAAGAGTCTGGCTACCCATCAAAGGTATGAATGAGGATGGATAGGAAGGGGAATGGGAAAGGGAAATGGGTAAGGAAGGATTAAGCAAAAATAATACAGGAAAAATGTCAAGAATATCTTTTAGTTTGCATTTGAAATAAAGCAATTAAAATTTTCCACAAGAAAGATAATTAACTATTGAGATTGCTGGGAGGTAAGAGACTCTCTGGACTCAAAGGGAGGGACCTTAGATGAAATGCCCAACAGTGAGGAGAGGGAACTTGTAGAGTCCAACTCGAGGAGAAAGGCATCGAGTGGAGGGACAGGATTTCCATCCCACAGTCAAAAACTCTGACCCAGAACTGTTCCTGTTTAAAAGAACTGCAGGGGCAAAAATGGAGAAGAGACTGAGGGAAAGGATATCCAGTGACTGGCCCAAATTGGGATCCATATCAAGGGGAGACTTCAAGGCCTGACACTATTACTGATGCTATAGTGTGCTTACAGATAGGAGCCTAGCATTGCTGTCCTCTGAGAGGCCCAACAAGCAACTCACTGAGACAGAAACAGATACACTCACCCAATGGACAGAGGCTGGGGACCCCTATGGTTGAATTAGGGAAAAGCTTGAAGAAGCTGAAGAGGAGGGTGACCCCATAGGGGTCCTGTCCCAATTAAACCAGACCCCTGAGATCTCTCAGACACTGGGCCACCAACCAGGCATACACTATTTGGTCCAAGGCCCCTGACACATGTACAGTAGAAAACTGCCTGGTCTGACCTCAGTAGGAGAGGGTGCACTTAACCCTGGAAAGACTTGAGGTCCCAGAGCTTGGGAAGGCCTGGCAGGGGATGGGAGTAAGGATGTGGGTTCATCCTCTTGGAGACAGTAGTGGAAGTAATGACTGGACTGTAAAAAATATGAGTTATTTTAAAAATTAAAAGCTTCCTCATTCCCCAAAATAGATTAACAGAGTAAAAAGTCAGTCTAATAGATGGGAGAAAATATTTGCCAGTGAATGATGTGATAGAATAGTAACATCTAAAATAAAGTACTTAAATTATTAAGTAGTCTAGTCAACATACTCATAAAATAATTGAAGAGATACTTTCAAAATAGTGATAAAAATGGCAATTAAATCTATGATAAAATTTTTAACATCTTTTAAAGAAAAATTACATTGAGATGTATCATAGGAGCCGAGTCAGAATATGTATCAGGTTAAAAAATCAAATTCTGAGCAAAATGTAGAGAAAACTTATTTATAAACATCAGGGAGGTATCTGCCAATGGAAAAATAGAAAGAGTATCATAACAATAAAGAAGAACAAAATCAAACTATTTCCATGAAAATGAACAGTTTGGAAAATTTGGAAGTCATAATGTTAAGCAAAATGAGCCAGACTTATAAAAAGTAATATAGAATGGCACACCTTAACTGGTCTCAGACTGTAGGAGTCTGCAGCTCTTAGCTTACAGTGGCTTGGGCAGAACTGGATTCCAAAGGGACTGGTTGCTTAATTGTGTGCATTGAACAAACCATTCTTTGGTGAAATCACAACAGTGTGCATGCAAAGAGTATGTTGTAATTGTCCTGCTGCACAATGCTATTGAAGTAGATACTCAGCCTTCTAGGGCTCTAGACTGACAGGTGCCCTGCTTCAGTATCCCCCACTTATGGCTGCTATAAAGAGACAGCTCTCTATGAGAGCAAAATGGTAGAATATGATCCTGAAAGAAGATCTGGAATCTTTTGGGTGAGCTGTGAAGCTGGCACCTACATTCGAACACTATGTTTACACCTTGGTTTGTTACTGGAGGTCAGTGGTCAAATGCAGGAAATTTGGAGGGTGCCTTTGGAGTCCTGAGTGAAATGGACTACATGTTGACAATGCATGACATACTTGATGCTCAGTGGCTGTATGATAACCACTAACAATCAGAGTTACTTGAGGGGAGTGTTTTTTACCCATTGGGAAAGCTATTGACATCTCATAAATTTCTGGAAAGATAGTGCAGTAAATGCAATCTGCTATGGGGTCAAGATCATGCTTCCTGGTGTTCTTCAATATGAGGTCATGGCACTGAGGTCAACAAGAAGATTGTGGTCACTACCATTTAGGGGAACCTATCTACATGGTTACTGCACTGATGACTACAGTAGTGATTTCTGCCTGAACAATTGGTATAGTAGTCAAGATTAAAAAGGGGTCATTGTGGAAAGACACTCTTACACTCACAAGTGGAGTTTAGGTCAGAAGGTGATGATCATGCAGGCCCTTCTGGACAAGATTGGCAAACCCACAGACAACACCCCTGCTATCTGGAAGCAAGATTACATTGACTATAGTAATTCTGGCAAGAAAGCATTGGTTACTGAAGTGGTACCAGCCCCTCAGTCAGCTGCTGTAGCAGTAAAACCCATAAAAAGGAAGCAGAGACTGAAGGAAGGGCAAGCCAGCCTAAATATAGCTATCTCCTGAGAGGCTCTGACAGTAACTGACTAATACAGATGTAGAGGCTCACAGCCATCCATTGAACTGAGTGGTCCCCAGTGAAGGAGTTAGAGAAAGGACCTATGGAGCTGAGGGGTTTGTTGTTTGTCTCTTAGGACAAACAGCAATATAAACTAACTAGCATCCTCAGAGCTCCCAGGGTCTCAACCACCAACCAAGGACTGCACATGGTGGGTCTGATTGTTCTGGCAGCACGTGTATAGTACAGGATTGCAAATTCAATCATCAATAGGAGAAGAGGACCTCGGCCCTGTGAAGGTTCTGTGCCCCAGTGTAGGGGAATGCCAGGGCCAAGAAGTGGGAGAGGGTGGGGTGGCAGGCATGGGGAGGGGGAAGGCAACAAGGGTTTGTTCTTGTTGTTTTTGTTGGTTTGTTTGTTTGGTTTTTGGAGGGGAAACTGGGAAAGGAGAAATTTACATGTAAATAAAGAAAATATCTAATAAAAAAAAGAAGCAGGATAGGAAGAATGGAAGTGATGAGAACCCTGCAGGAGTTTCCCAGATGAAGTAGGAAAAGAAGAAGAAGAAGAAGAAGAAGAAGAAGAAGAAGAAGAAGAAGAAGAAGAAGAAGAAGAAGAAGAAGAAGAAGAAGAAGAAGAAGGATTAAAAATCCCAAAACTGTGTTAGAAAGTGTTGGGGTTCGAGTCGCGGCGGACGCATCTACAGACACCAGGCACAAACAGTTCCACGTGGAAGAGGTTTAATTAAGAAGAAATGGGGATAGCTGCACAGGAAAGGGGGAGAAGAAAAGAGAAAAAGGGGAGAGATGTAGGAGAGTACATATATATATATGTCGTGACGTAGCAGTCCAGGTAAAAGTGGGAGTTGAACCCAATGGATTCTGGGAAAATGGTCGCCATTGCCTTGGCGACAGGTCTGTGGACCCGCCCATATCTGCTGCAGGTTCTGGGTGCTAACATACTTCCCTTTTTTATATTATAAAGAGAAGAAAAGAAAAAGGGAAGGGGAAGCCGATGATGTAAAGGGAATGAGGGCATCGTGTCTCTTAGGCTACTTCCTGCTGTCTAGGGGCGTTGTCAATGGGGGTAGCTGGCTTTCACCATTGGGATCCACTTGGTAAATGTTTGTACCAGGTTCTCCTGTGGGCAGTGGCTCATCTGTGGGCAGCGGCTGGTAATCCTGTAACAGGAGCTGATTGATAGTTTGGTTAGAAATTTTTTGTATTTGTCATTGAAGAAATGTAGAGACAAGATTAATGAGGCAGGGAGCAAATAATAACACCAGGAAGATGACTAAGAGAGGAGTTACAAACGGGAGTATCCACTTCCATATGGGGTTTTCAAAAATCTCAGAACTGGAGGTCTCGCGGTCTCTGAAGTTTTTTATGTCTGACTGCAGCTCCTGAATTTTATTTCTTAGTATCCCGGATTGGTTGACATAAAAGCAGCATTCTTCTTGGATGAACAGGCAAAGACCACCTTCTTTAGCTGTCAGAATATCTAGTCCTTGTCTGTTCTGAAGCACCACGGCTGCCAAGGAGTTGATCTGTTTCTGGATAGTAAGCACAGTTTCAGACATTTTTTGAAAATCGCTTTGAAACTGAGACGTGAATGTATTATATTGGATCACGGAAGTTGTTATCCCTGCAACTCCAGTACCAACACCTATGGTTATTCCTGTAGCAACCAAGAGTGGCACAACTTG
>NW_022196897.1:41508291-41562134 GCF_008632895.1 Mastomys coucha
ATAGACATCATGGAAAGTCAAGCTGTAAGATTGAGTGATATATTGGAACTCCTTAATAAACTTTGAAGAGTTAGAAGTACAGGACCCCAGCCTGTTTTCTATTTGGGAAAGTTCACTAAGTGAGAAACGGAACATGTACTCTGACGAGCCCATCCACTCCAGCAACTTCCCGTAGAGGTAGGACAGTCACTGGGCCAGGTGTCTTTGGAGAGGAGGGACTTGAAGGTTTGGCTGCAGTCTTAGAGCGAGTGACAGGGGGAGTGAAGGTAGCTGCCAATGTGGGGCATTTGGAGCAGCCCACATCTGGCACAGAAGGGGAGGGGTCTAGAGAGGGAGAGCTAGCAGGCTCTGGAGCATCCTGAGGAGGAGGAGGAACTGGGGCGGCAGTTTGGGCTTTTGGCAGCAAGGAGACAGGATTACCGCGAAAAGTCTGTGGTTCATTAGCTGAATCTAGCATTGTAGAGTCATCTAGAGAAAGTTGAGGTTGTGTAGGCTTCATGGCTAAGAGAAGTTGGGTTGGGGAACAAGAAGAACACAAGAAGGAATTAGAACAGAGATAGATGAATATTTGAATATATGGGAACCTCCTTCCATTTACCAGTTCGCTGACAGTATGTATTAAGACTTCTTAAAATAGCTGGGTCTAGAGTGCCATTAAGTGACCACTTTGAATTCCCATCTAGTTGATATTTAACCCAGACCTTATTGCAGAGATATATTAATTTTGATGCCTTCAAATCAGGCGTAAGCTTTAAAGATTTGAGATTTTCCAGGAGACAACCCTGTGGGGTGCCTGGAGAAACTGGTTGAAGACATTCTGGAACCCACTGGGGGGTGGTTGGATGTTCGTACCAGCATCCTGAGAACAATCCAAGCACCAAGGAAAATTAACAGCCGAAGCTAGTGGTTTCAAGTCATCACGAGAAACCCTAGTGGCAATTTGGCAGGGTCTGGTGGTCTGCGTGGGAAAGTAAGTCACCCTGGATCCAGGGGATTGGGGGGCTGTAGCCCGGTGAGTATTAGGGGTGAGAGTTACCTCCGAGGGTAGGGTACCCAGTGGGAGAACGTGGTAACGCATATGTCAAGGGGAGGGGCTGTAATCCGTAATTCTCAGAGAAGGTTGGCCAGACCTTATCTGGAAAGCTGGAAGTCTTCTCCCTGACTGATCCTATTAATTAATATGCTGGCGTCTGTGCGGCTGGTTATGAGCAATCTGGTAAATGGAAAAACATGGAACTGAATGGTGCCTGAGTGTGGTACAGCTCACGTGGTTATGTCTCGTGGTGCCAGGTGAGGGGGCTCTGAAGTCACGTACCTATACCGCCTGGTTGGCAGTGCTGGGACTGCTCTCTCGCTTCTTGCGGTCTCAGCGCAGAGCGGGACTTGCCTATAGTAGCTGCTGCAGCCTGCAGCGGTGATGGGAGTGTTCCCAGCACAGGGCAGAGTAGTGGCAGCGGTGGTGGGAGGGGTGGAGGCATGGCAGTGGTGATGGGACCCACTCTGTGCAGGGCAGGACGCAGCAGTGGCGGGCGGCTGCGGCTGCTGCGGCAGCGGTTGAGGCGGGAGCCGTTCCACGTGGCAGCTGCGGTCCCAGCGGCCGTTCTACGTAGCCGTGGCAGCTGCGGTCCCAGCGGCCGTGTACCCTGTCTGCCCCGGCGGTCGGGTCGGTAGACGCAAACTGCCACACTCCCGGATTTCGGCACCAAATGTTGAGGTTCGAGTTGCAGCGGATGCGTCTGCAGACACCAGGCACAAACAGTTCCACGTGGAAGAGGTTTAATTAAGAGGAAATGGGGATAGCGGTGCAGGAAGAGGGGGGAGAGAAGAAAAGAGAAAAAGGGGAGAGATAGAGGAGAGTACATATATATATATATATATATATATATATATATATATATATATATATATATATGTGTGTGTGTGTGTGTGTGTGTATGTTGTGACGTAGCAGTCCAGGTAAAGTTGGGAGTTGAACCCAATGGATTCTGGGAATATGGTGGCCGTTGCCCTGGCGACAGGTCTGTGGACCTGCCCATATCTGCCGCAGTTTCTGGATGCTAACAGAAAGTGGGAGCAAGGCTGGAGATGGGGACTGTGACACCACCAAAATGAAAAAGTGGAAGAAAGTCAAAATGGTGGAAGAGATATCTGAATAGTAAAAGCCACTTCTTGAAGTACTGTGTCCTGCTGGGAGGAGAAATGAAAGCCTTATTGAAAAAACTTGCTTTTTGTTGAGGGAGTAGAACAGAGGTCCCAAATATAGTAGAAAGTTCTGATACACTTTAGCTACCACTTGTGACCTCAGTAGTTAGCTGGTGTGTCCTGTCCTGTTTCAAGGGTATGAGAGATAAAAACGGGTTTTTTGTTTTGTTTTCATTCGTTTAGTTTTTTGTTTTGTTTTGTTTTTTGATTTCTTTTTGTCAGCAACCCCTCAGCTTGCTTGAGAAACCTTTAGACATGGCACTGCCTAGTAACTGTCTGCAGCTGTTTACTAATGATCATTTTAAACAATGCCATAGATAGTCCTATCCTAGCTTGCTTTGTAAAAATTAAACCTGTTTATTTGTAAAAATTAAATCTGTAAAAAAATTTTTAAAATTTTTAAAATTTTAAAATTTAAAAATTTTAAAATTTGTAAAATTTGTAAAAATTTGTTAAAATTAAATCTGTTTATTTGGAAAAATTAAATCTGTAAAAATGTTTGTAAAAATTGAATCTGCTAAATAAAATGACATTGAACCTTCTGTGAGTTAAAAAAATGTAATTTAATTATGTTCACTGGGAAAGTCTTATCTCCATTATCTTATAAGAAGTGCTCTATTCTGGTATCAGCTATGGACTTGGCTGGCCTGGTGGTGTCCATGGAGTTTAGGCTAGTATTCTGTGCACTGTTGCGTTCAGTGGGATTTATCCAACTCCACCTGGCTACTTATGTTTGTTGTGGAAGCCAAAGCATTCCTATACTTTCCTGTTTTCATGTTTGTTTTATTTTCAATGTAATATGTAGCCTTTAAAAAGTATTCCTGTTAGATTTACTAATTAATAATAATCTTGGACTAGCAGAGAAAAATTGAGAATGTTTTTATTAAAATCCTGGGGATCACGTCTCAAAACATTGTGTACATTTACTCCCATATGTAAGAAAAGATGAATATAGTGAATGGAACTATTTGGAAGAGGATGGGTCTACACTAAGGGTAAGGGGCTACACATAACTAACAAGTTTTTAAACCTCTGTGACTTGCAGCTTTCAAAGATTTTTTTTCTTATTCATTTCTAGCCTTACTGATTTGTTCTTAGAAAAAATAATCAAACCAATTAAAAGTTTTAAAGTATATGTTAAAATTTGTTTCATGCTAATCTTTTGGTCTATTCTGGAGACCCTTCACAGGCAGGGAAAGAGCATGCCAGGTGTGAGACAGATTGTCCTTCATGCTTTTATGTACATTTGGTCTAGAGTACAATTTGATTCTTTTCTTTCTTTTTTTTTTACCCTGACAGTTTGTCCGCTGTTGATAGTACAGTATTATAGGCCTCAGCTACTGTGTTGGAGTGTCTCTCCTCTAAGTATTTGACACTTGGTTTATATATTTGAATGCTGGGATATTGAATGCATATATACTTACATTTGTATATAATTTTTTTCTCTTGATTAATATTAGTACATAATGAAATTCTAGCCATTAACTTTCAGTCTTAATGTGTCCTTACAGGTGGAGAAAACTTACAAGCAATGTTTATTTTTTAAAAAAATGAATTGAATTCCATGCAGTTATATTCAGTGTAATTAGTGATAGGTATGGTTACATTAAATCCACTGACAGTATCTTCTATAGTTCTGCTGTAGATCTTTTTCTCTCCAAATTTTACACTTTCTTTTGGTAATAATATAATTTTTATATTATTAGTATATTTTTAATTTTTTATTATATTTGGTTTCTTTATCACTGATCCTTTGCTTTGTAGATTTTTTATTAGATATTTTCTTTATTTACATTTCAGATGATATCTTCTTTCCTGGTTACCCCTCAGAAAAAATATAATAATAATAATAATAATAATAATAATAATAATAATAATAATAATAATAAACTAACCCTATTTCCTTTCCCCAAATACTGCTCATCAACCTACCCTCTCCCACTTTCTGGCCCTGTCATTCCCCTACACTGGAATGACACAGGACCAAGGGCCTCTCCTCCCATTGATGACCAACTAGGCCATCCTCAGCTATACATATGCTGCTGGAGCCATGAGTTACCACCATGTGTGCTCTTTGGCTGATGGTTTATAGTCCCTGGGAGCTCTGAGGGTACTAGTTAGTTCATATTGTTGTTCTTCCTAAGGGGCTGCAAACCCTTCAGCTCCTTGGTCCTTTCTCTAGCTCCTTCATTGGAGACCTTATGCTGAGTCCAATGGATGGTTGTGAGTCTATTTCTGTACTTCAGGCACTGTCAGAGCCTTTCAGAAGACAGTTATATCAGACTCCTGTCAGCCATCACTTGCTGACATCTACAATAGTATCTGGGTTTGACGATTGAATATGGAAAGGATTCCCAGGTGGAACAGTCTCTGCATTGTCCTTCTTTCAGTCTCTGCAACTTCTTAGATGGTATTAGGGGGTATTTTGTACCCCCTTCTAAGCAGGAATGAAGTATCCACACTTTGGTCTTTAGTCTTCTTGAGTTTCATGTGGTTTGTGGATTGTATTTTGGGTATTCTGAGCTTCTGGGCTAGTATCCACTTATCAGAGAGTGCATGCTGTGTGTGTTCTCACTGTGTGGGTTACCTCACTCAGGATGATATTCTCCAGATCCATCCATTTCCCTATAAATAAGGCTGCTATGAGCATAGTGGAGCATGTGTCCTTATTACATGTTGGAGAATCTTCTGGGTATATGCCCAGGAGTGGTATATCTGGGTCCTCTGGTAGTACTGTATCCAATTTCCTAAGGAACTGCCAAACTGATTTCCAGAGTGGTTGTACCTGCTTGCAATTCCACCAGCAATGAAGGAGTGTTCCTCTTTCTCCACAACCTTGCCAGCATCTGTTATCCCCTGAGTTTTTTAACTTAGCCATTCTGACTGGTGTGAAGTGGAATCTCAGGGTTGTTTTTATTTGCATTTCCCTGATGACTAAGGATGTTGAACATTGCTTTAGGTATTTCTTGGCCATTTGGTATTCCTCAGTTGAGAATTCCTTGTTTAGCTCTGTACCCCATTTTTAATAGGGTTATTTGATTCTCTGGAGTCTAACTTCTTGAGTTCTTTTTATATATTGGATATTAACCCTCTATTGGATATAGGATTGTTAAAGATCTTTTCCCAATCTGTTGGTTGCCATTTTGTGTTATTAACAGAGTTCATTGCCTTACAGAAGCTTTGTAATTTTATGAGGTCCCATTTGTCAATTCTTGATCTTAGAGCATGAGCTTTGGTGTTCTGTACAGGAAAATTTCCCCTGTGTCTATGTGCTCCAGGCTTTTCCCCATTTTCTTTTCTATTAGTTTCAGTGTATCTGGTTTTATATGGAGCTCCTTGATCCACTTGGACTTGAGCTTTGCACAAACAGATAGGAGTAGATCGGTTTGTATTCTTCTACATACCAACTGCCAGTTGAGCCAGCATCATTTGTTGAAAATGCTGTCTTTTTTCCACTGTATGGTTTTAGCTCCTTAGTCAAAGATTAAGTGACCCTACGTGTGTGGGTTGATTCCTGGGTCTTCAATTCTATTTCATTGATTCACTCGCCTGTCACTGTACCAGTACAATGCAGTTTTTATCACAAATGCTCTGTAGTACAGCTTAAGGTCAGGGATGATGATTCCACCATATGTTGAGTTTCGCTATCCTAGGTTTTTTGTTATTCTACATGAATTTGCAAATTGCTCTTCCTAAGTCTGTGAAGAATAGAGTTGGAATTTTGATACTGATTGCATTGAATCTGTAAGTTGCTTTTGGCAAGATGGCCATTTTTGCTATATTAATCTTGCCAACCCATGAGCATAGGAGATCTTTTCATCTTCTGAGATCTTCATGAATTTCGTTCTTCAGAGACTTGAAGTTCATGTCAAACAGATCTTTTACTTGCTTAGTTAGAGTCACACCAAGGTATTTTATATTATTTATGACTATTGTGAAGGGTGTTGTTTCCCTAATTTCTTTCTCAGCCTGTTTATCCTTTGTATAGAGGAAGGCCACTGATTTGCTTGAGTTAATTTTATATCGAGGTAATTTGCTGAAGTTTTTTTTTTTTATCAGGATTAGAATTTTTCTTGTGGAATTTTTGAGGTCACTTAAGGATATCATATCATCAGCAAATAGTGATAATTTGACTTCTTCCTTTCCAATTCGTATCCCTTTGATCTCCTTTTGTTGTCTAATTGCTCTGGCTAGGACTTCAAATACAATAATGAGTATGTAGGGAGAGAGTGGACAGCCTTGCCTAGTTGCTGATTTTAGAGAGATTGCTTCAAGTTTCTCTCCATTTAGTTTGATGTTGGCTACTGGTATACTGTATATTGCTTTCACTATGTTTAAGTAGGGGTCTTGAATTCCTGATCTCTCCAAGACTTTTATCATGAAGTGGTGCTGGATTTTGTAAAATGCTTTCTTTGCATCCAATGAAATGATCATATGATTATTTTCTATGAGTTTGTTTATGTAGTGGATTACATTGATGGATTTCCATATATTGAACCATCCCTGCATTCCTGGGATGGAGCCTACTTGATCATGATGGATGATTATTTTGATGTGCTCTTGAATTTGGTTTGCAAGAATTTTATTGAGTATTTTTGCATCGATATTCATAAGCATAATTGGTCTAAAGTTTTCTTTCTTTGTTAGGTCTTTGTGTAGCTTAAGTATCAGAGTAGTTGTAGCTTCATAGAATGAATTGGGTACAGTGCCTTCAGTTTCTATTTTGTGGAATGAAGGTCTGATAAAATTGGACTAAACCTTTCTGGTCCTCAGCTTTTCTTGGTTGGGAGACTATTAATGATTCTTTCTATTTTGTTAGCAGATATGGGACTGTTTAGATCATTTATCTGATATTGATTTAACTTTGGTACCTGGCATCTGTCTAGAAAATTGTCCATTTCATCCAGGTTTTCCAGTTTTGTTGTGTATAGGCTTTTGAGGTAGGATCTGAAGATTTTTTGGATTTTCTCAGTTTCTGTTGTTATGTCTCCATTTTCATTTCTGATCTTGTTAATAGGATACTGTCTCTGTGCCCTCTACTTCGTCTGGCTAAGGGCTTATCTGTTTTGTTGATTTTCTCAAAGAACCAGCTCCTGGTTTGGTTGATTCTTTGTATAGTTCTTTTTGTTTCCATTTGGTTGATTTCAGCCCTGAGTTTGATTATTTCCTGCTGTCAACACCTCTTGGTTGAATTTGCTTCTTTTTGTTCTAGAGCTTTCAGATGTACTGTCAGAATTGCAGGTTTGAGCTCTCTCCAGTTTCTTTTTCAAGGCACTTAGAGCTATGACTTTTCCTCTTAGGACTGCTTTCATTGTGTCCCATAACTTTGGGTATCTTGTGGCTTCACTTTCATTAAACTCTAGAAAGTCTTTAATTTCTTTCTTTATTTCTTCCTTGACCAGGTTATCATTGAGTAGTGAGTGAAACTGGCCTGCAGTCCCACTCGGGTCTGTGGGTCTCTTCAGCCAGGGGTTAGACGGGACCTGCAAAATGGGTCGGAAGAACAAAAGAGACACGGACGCCAAGTAAATTTTATCAAGGCATCTCTTTACTTGGGGGCATTTTTAACTTATATAGACAGGTACAAAATGAAACCAAAAACTACAGAAATAAAATATATGCATAAGGTAAATACAGTCTCAGACCAGTAAAGACACTATGGTCTCTCAAACTGGTTCTCAGTCAGGTTTGTTTACATTCAGCATGTCCTCAGGCAGTAGGCAAGTCAGCAACCAGGTGTAGCTTCCTCTGAAATCCTCAAAGGCGAAATTGCAGTGTAGTGGGCCATTGTTTAGGCCCAGCAGGTGTCTGCTTCCAGTCTCAGGCTGTCAGCTGTGCTGAGACCAGAGCTGAGGCAAGGGGGAGGAAGCCAACAGAGTAGAGTGTTTTTAAGCTTCCATGTGTATGTGGGCTTTCTACTGTTTATGTTGTTATTGAGGAGCAGCCTTAGTCCATAGTGATCTGATAGGATGCAAGGAATTATTTCAATCTTCTTGTGTCTTTTGGGGCCTGATTTGTGACCAGTTATATGGTCAGTTTTGGAGAAGGTACCATGAGGCGCTGAGAAGAAGGTATATCCTTTAGGATAAAAAGTTCTATAGATATCTGTTAAATCCATCTGTTTCATAACTTCTGTTAGTCTCATTGTGTCTTTCTTTAGTTTCTGTTTCCATGATCTGTCCATTGGAGAGTGTGGTGTTGAAGTCCACCACTTTTATTGTGTGTGGTGCTATGTGTGCTTAGAGCTTTAGTAAACTTTCTTTTATGAATATAGATGCCCTTGTATTTGGAGCTTAAAGACTCAGAATTGAGAGTTCATCTTGGTAGATCATACCTTTGATGAATATGAAATGTCCCTCCTTATCTTTTTTGATCACTTTAGGGTGAAAGTCGATTTTATTCAATATTAGAATGGCTACTCCAGCTTTTTTCTTGGGACCATTGGCTTGGAGAATTGTTTTCCAGCCTTTTATTCTGAGGTAGTGTCTGTCTTTGCCACTGAGGTGGGTTTCCTAAATGCAACAAAATTTTGGGTCCTGTTTACATACTCAGGCTGATAGCCTTTGTCTTTTTATAGAGGTCATTGATATTAATAGGCATTAAGGGAAAGTAATTTTTGCTTCCTATTATTTTTGTTATTAAAGTTGGAAATCTATTCATGTGGCTATCTTCTTTTAATTTTGTTGGAAAATTACTTTTTTGTTTTTTAGGATGTTGTTTCCCTCCTTGTGTTGAAGTTTCCCATTTATTACCCTTTGAAGGTCTGGGTTCATGGAAATATATTGTGTAAATTTGGTTTTGTCATGGAATACTTTGGTTTCTCCATCTATGGTAATTGAGAGTTTTACTGGGTATAGTAGCAGCTGGCATTTGTGTTCTCTTAAGGTCTCTTTAACATCAACCCAAGATCTTCTGGCTTTCATAGTCTCTGGCGAAAAGTCTGGTATAATTCTGATAGGCCTGCTTTTATATGTTTTTTGACCTTTTTCCCTCACTGTTTTTAATATTCTTTCTTTGTTTTGTGCACTTGGGATTTTGACTATTATGTGGTGGGAGGAATTCCTTTTCTGGTCCAGTCTATTTGTAATTCTATAGGCTTCTTGTATGTTCATGGGTATCTCATTCTTTAGGTTAGGGAAGCTTTCTTGCATAATTTTGTTGAAGATATTTACTGGCCCTTTAAGTTGGAGGTCTTCACTCTCTTCTATACATACTATCCTTAAGTTTGGTCTTATCATTTTGTCCTGAAATTTCTGGATGATTTGGGTTAGGGCCTTTTTGCATTTTGTGTTTTCTTTGACTGTTGTGTCAATGTTTTCTATGGTATCTTCTGCACCTAAGATTCTCTCTTCTATCTCTTGTATTCTGTTTGGTGATGCTTGAATCTATGGCTCCTGACTTCTTTCCAAGATTTTCTATCTCCAGAGTTGTCTCTCTTTGTGATTTCTTAATTGTTTCTACTTCCATTTTTAGGTCCTGGATGGTTTTGCTCAATTCCTTTACATATTTGGTTATGCTTTTCTGTAATTCTTTAAGGGATTTTAGTGTTTCCTCTTTAAGGGTTTCTACTTGTTTACTCATGTTCTCCTCTAATTCTTTAAGAGATTTTTGTGTTTCCTCTTTAAGTGCTTGTACCTCTTTACCTGTGTTCTCCTGTATTTCTTTAAGGGAGTTATTTATGTCCTTCTTAATGTTCTCTATCAACCTCATGAGATGGGATTTTAGATCCAAATCTTGTTTTTCCAGTGTGCTGTGGTATCCAGGTCTTGCTGTGGTAGAGATACTAGGTTCTGATGATACTAAGTAGTCTTGTTTTTGTTGGTAAGATTCTTGCATGTGCCTTTAGCTATCTGTTAATTTCTGTTGTTAGATGTTCTTGCTGTCTCTGGCTGGGTCTGAAAGTCTGTGTCAGCACCTCTGGGAGATCAGCTCTACTCTGGAAGGACCCATGTACAGAGTGCTGTGGATCAGCCTTCCTTCCTGAGTGCAGATTGATGAATGAATGTTGCAGCTTCTGTGGCCTGTGCTTCCCAGCTGGTCCTACCTGAGAGCTGGGGTCAGAGTTTCTCCCTGGAGAGAAACTCTCAGCATGCAGGAAAAATGTGCAAAGAGGGTTGTAGATCCGCAGTCCCTCCTAGTTTTAGATGGAGGTAGAAAGAATCCTGTCCCAGCTACCCGGCCACTTCTGTGACCTGGGCCTCCCGACTGTTTTGGCCTTAGAAAGTCAATGGAGAATAAATGGCCTGCTTTGCAGTTTTCATATGGGATACACAAATATCTTTTGATAATAAAAAACTAATTCTGGTCTTTATTTGTTTAAAATTTTTGACACAGGATCTCTTCTAATCCAGGCTGGGTTTGAACTCAGTGAGTAGCATAGGTAACCTTGAACTCCTATTTCTCTTGCCTTTACCTCCTAAGTGTTAGAATGGCAGACATGTGAATACACACCTGGTTTTATATGGTACTTGGTATCAATAACAAAGATTTGTATGTGTCAGGCAAGCATTTTATTAACTGAGCTATTCCCCCACTGGATTATATCTCTAAAATTAACCCAACACTGGGGTTAGGACTATAATCTAAATTTCTATGGAGTAGCCATAATTTCTTGGGTCTCATACTAATCTGGGTATGAGATTACCATCTGCACCCAGGTAATATGTTACCTGGGCTTGAGATACTGTTGGTAAAGACAGCCTGCCCCTTGGCAACTTGGGTTGATGCTAAGCTGTATTGTGTCCAACTCTTACAGTCTTAAGAACTTAAATACAGTTTTGGTGGTGACATGGCCTGTATCTCAGGAGTAGTGCTACAGTTGGCAATATGAGTCTTTCTCACCTTTATGCAGACTACAGGTGCTGAAGCTGTTCTATAGCTCCATCTATGCAGACTGGACAGATGAAATATGCAGCCTACGGTTGGGGTTAAGTACTAGAGATAGTCATTTGATTATTTATAAGCTGAGTAATATTTAAGCCCTATAACTTCAAGGACATGTACAGTCTTAGAAGGAATGCTTAGAAATCTATGGGTTCCATGTAGATGCTTATCTATACATGGTGTTTGGGTTAAGTTTTTGTCATCCTGATATGAGCTAGAGTCATCAGGAAGGAGAAACTTTGAATGAGAATATGCTTTCATCAGACTTCATG
Organism: Mastomys coucha; assembly: GCF_008632895.1. Taxonomy (NCBI): domain Eukaryota; kingdom Metazoa; phylum Chordata; class Mammalia; order Rodentia; family Muridae; genus Mastomys; species Mastomys coucha. Next base: position 41,519,649 of record NW_022196897.1, read on the forward strand.
TAGGCAACTATGTAGAAGCATTTCTTTATTAATGATTAGTTAATTAACTAATGTAAATGTGGTCTATGCCACTCCTGAGTATGTGGTCTGGGTTGTATAGGAAATTAGCTAAACAGGCCAAGGAGAGCAAGCTACTAAGCAGTGGTCTTCCATGGCTTCTGCTTTAGTTCATGTCTCCAGGTTTCTGCCTTGAGTTCCTGCACTGACTTCACTCAGTGATAAACTGTGATATAGAAGTATAAGTCAAATAAATCCCTTCTCAAGTTACTTTTGGTCACAGTGTTTATTGTGGTGATAGAAAGAAAACATGAATAGCAGTCTGTAATGCCTACTAAATAGTTGGTCTTACTGCATCATACAGAGTACTGAATTCTAAGATGGTACCCTAGCAGAGTGAGTCCTCTTCTCTACTCCTTGGCCAAGTTTGGAAGAATGGTGATAGAGTCAGTCGCCCTTCTGACTTTATGAAATTTCAGTGACTCAATCTGCAGGTACACAGCTGCTATTTTGGATCATGAAGTTTTGTCTATTACTACTCTGGTTTTCATTATCATAGGTCTAGTACTGTTTTTAAACCTGATACTACAATTCAATTCTATTTCCCTCCACAAAAAAACAACTGTGATTACAGAGAAAATGTTTGAATTTTGAAGGGACACCTGCTACCAATGCTTTTCTCACTGTCTTCTTCAATGTGCCTTTCATTCTTACTAAAAGTGTGAACTTGTCTTCTCACTTATTTACCTGGGTCTGTGCTGGTAGATTTATTTAATGTCTTGAAGTGAAGAAAGATGCTATTACAACAGCTTCAACCTGCTTGGGTACCAGCTAATCTCTACTATTGAGTAAGGCTATGGCCCTTGCCATTGAATTGGTACATGCTCTTATCATAGGAGCTAAACATCATGCTGAATGTTGAAAGTCATGACAAGTTAGTGTGCACCATATGCTAGGGTCTTTCATAAATTTTCTTGAGATCAACAGAAGACAGGCTTATCAGAGTATATGTGGCATTTTCAGATAGTTAAAGGTGCTAAAACTTCCTCATTGGCACTCCTGTTTCTTTTTTTCATCTTATTTATTACATTCATTCCCTTGAATGTCTGATAATATTGACAGCTGGCTACAGAAATTCCCTGGTGAACAGCTGAAGACCATTTTTCCAATTCTCTTCTTAGATTATGTATATCCACCAGTGCTACAAATTAACAGTTTCACATTCTCAAAAGACAAGCATCTATTCTCAAATATGACTGATAATATTCCTTGGAGAATTGTCAAAGTTTTCATCCATGATTTAATTAGTTCTCAAATGACTTGAGTATGTCACACAGACTGAATAACCAAGTTTTGAAATCTTTTTTTAAGTCAGCATAATTTGGTGTATATGATAATAAAATAAATGATAAAACATCATTACCTCCTTTTTGTTATAAGAGGCCCTGCCAAGTACAAATAATAGTTATAGATAAATGTTATTGTTTTAAGTGTTTTAAAAGAGAGCATTGTCCAGTTTCTTTAGAAGTATCAAGTGATAAAGTAACCATTAGTCCAACATACATTTTCTGTGCTAGCTTGATTGACACATACCATTTGTAGATTACCTAATTGTGCTATTGTATCTACACACAGTTTTATTTTACAGTTAGAAGAAGTGTGTTATGAAATCCATTTGCATCACAAAAAATGAAAGACTGAAATACTTAACTTGAAGAAGAAACATGATAGGACCAATGATTATTTTCCTGCTTAAAATATTTGTATGCAGATTAGAGAGATACTCAATATCTTACCAATCAAGGGTTGCAGCCTTGGCCATGCCAATCCATAGCTGTATGAAACTTGAGTAAGACACTTAACTTTCTACCTGGCACTGTTAGTAACTTCATGAGTTAATAAAGATTTAAAATGAACATATAGGCAAATAACAGGCACAGTGTCTGGCTCATAGAAACCTGTTAATAAATGTCTTTCAATCAGTGAGTAGAAAATATGACAGTAGATTTTAGCTTGCCCCATGTTATTAAAATGTGAAGTCTGTATTTATGTAATTTGAAAGCCAAATCTCAGGAAATTTCTATTGATAAAGTTCAAGAAAAACATCTTCACAACTTTTGTTATGTTTTGAGGGGACTTGGGAGTTCTACTGTAATATAAAAGGTTTGCTATAATTCCCAAAGTTTACATTTTATTGGAATGAATAAGTAGATGAGATGAACATTAAAAACAGTGAAATATTTTTGTCTTTTGAATTCCTTACACATTACCAATGTTCTCTAGAGGCTCTCTCCTCCTCTGGACACAACTTGTTTGTTCAGAGCTTGAACTTGATCATTTAAATGTCTTACAGTTTTCACCACATTTAATCTTTTGAGAGAAATTGCATTTTCTGGGATCCCTTTATCTGCAGTACTAAATGTCTTGATACCTTCTAGAACTTCTGTGTTTCATTTCAAACCAGTGATGGAGAAAAAGAGAAAAAAAAAGGCTGTAAAGGTGTGATGTGTGACAAGAAACAATTAATTTCCACCACTGTCCTTCAGCAGCTGAAAGTTTGCATTAGAAATCACCTAACAGGAGTGTCAGTAGAGTCAACAACTCTTAAGAAAATCTGATAGTAATGTCTCTTCATGATGAGAATGAGTACATATCCCAGGCAAGGAGAATGTTCAGTGCTGTATTGAAAGAGTGAGATACCATTTTACAGAGATCCTGCAAGCAGTTAAACTTTAACATGGCGAATGCATGAGAGTACATACGATTAGTGGAAGCAACAGAATAAAAGCTGTTATGGCAAGAGTGAGTTATGTCGTTGTTTTCTTCATGTTCAGCAATGTTCCCAGCCCATTTCCACAGTAGTTTCCTGGGTCATCGTGTCTGTGTTATGGCTCTTCTCACAACCATTATGCATGAACTCTTCATTGCTTCATGAAGGAAAACAGTAATTCATTTCAGTTAAATGCTACAAAAAGGGCAATTAACCTAATTTTTTTCTGCTTGAGAATCACACCACATCACATATTAAAATATTTAACCAGGGTACCAGGGAGCATCATTAAACACTCATCTGTGGGGAATGGTAAGAAGTGGTGTGAAACACCATTACAGCACTCATTTATCTGGCCTCAAAGATTCTTTCAAATCATTAATTCCTGATTAATGTCATCATTGCTAGTACCAGGAAAAGTATTCATTTTCCTCTTCAGAATTTATTTTGTCTTCATATTTTCAACTATTTTATTCACTGTTTCATTCAATTATACACTGTTTACATTGGCTCAATAATTAATGGTCACAGGACAAGGTGACACACACCTGTAGTCCCAGCACTCTAGAGGCAGAGGAGACAGAACTCTGAGTTTGATGTGAGACTATTCTACAATGTTTGTTCCAAGATAGCTATATGGAGAACTCTGTCTTGAAAAATCAAAATAAACAACAACAACAACAATAACAAAATGGTGATTTATTACATATTGGAACCAGATGAAGCTTCAATAACTTGGATCCACTTATAAACACTAACCCTATGAAAATCAAATTTTATTTAGTATCAGTCAGTTCTCAATGATAATTAACTCTAGCTTCTTCCTGGAAGTACACATTGCCTTAACAAGTAACCAAGTCAAATACAGGAAATGTAAAGGAATTAGGACTTCTAAGTATAATTTTTAATATTTTAGGTATATCCCTTCATATTTCAGTTTATGAAAAAGAGTTTACTCAAGGTCTCATATTTATAAAAATACGTAGGATATTTTAAATATTAATATTGACTCCAAAGATTGATAGAATAGAGCAATGTAGCTATTGTTTTCTATTTCAATAACATACACTAAAGTTTTAAAGACATCATTTTATCTTATGGGAATGCCAATAAATTGCTACTGCCTAGGTTTATATAAATAAATGAAGATAGATTATATACTTATTTGCGTATTACTTAATCTGTAATCATATTGACAGAGTTGGTTAGTAGCAGGAACTTTATGTATACAAAGCCCAAGATATTTACCTTTTGACCACACATAGAATTTCTCATTATTGTCTAAAAGGCTTCTGTTAAAAGAAAATATTCTCTAAAATATCTTGAGACTCCTTTGCTCATACTGGGCTACCTCATATGGTCTTAACACGAGGGGAGGTGCCTAGTCTTATTGTAATTTCTTATGTCAGGTTTGGTTGATACCCCTGGGAGGCCTGCTTTTTTTCTGAAAGGAAATGGAGGAGGAGTGGATCTGGGGAAGGTGGGAGATTGCAGGAATGGGACTGGGAGTAGAGAAGGGAGGGAAAACTGTAGTTGAGATGTAATATGTGAGAGAAGAATAAATAAAATGAATATATTCACAGACAATAACTTGCTTGCAAGCCACTGTGTTAATTACTTTATTACTTTACCACAAAACAACTTCAAAGAAGAATTTTACATCACAATTTCATAATAGAGTCAATCATGGCAGAGAAATCAAGGAAGAAAGAGATTGAGCTAGTCACATAACATCTGCAGCAAGGAAGCTCAATTTTCTATTCCTTTTTTCTTCAGTCTAAGACCCTGGCCCATGCTATGGTGTTGCATGCAGTTAGGCTGGATCTACCAGTTTCAATTAACCAAGTGTGGAAACTATTTCACAGATGGCAAGAGGTTTATTTCCATGATGATTCTAAATCTAATCACAGTGACAAGATTAACCATCATCACAACTCCACCACTTATCAAGTTGATATCCAAATATATCTCCATATGTCAGGCTAAATTTCCAAATGAAGACAATAACAAACATACTGATAATCATACTGAATACAATATGACTATTTCATGAACAATTGAAAAATGCATTAATTACTCTTCCCCCAAATATATGCAAAAGTAGCTCTATTATTGTCTTCCACTTAAAGATGATTATGTAGATTTAGCTACAACTAACTATTGATGTCATCTACATTGGTACTTTATTATAGGAGTTGACAAAGGCTCTTGTCCCATGTCTGTTGACCTGAGTTTGAGCCCTGGGACTTATCTGGAAGAAGGAGAAATCTAATTCAGATACCCTCATGTGTGCCATGGTACATGTTTTCCCCAGAAAAAGATAAAGAAATGTAATAATTGAAGAATAGAAGGAATAAAATCCTAAACACACATGCATACACATACACATAATTTATGATATTTAATTTTTAAATGACCACCAGTTTTAGAGAATTGTTAAAAAACTAACACCCATTCCCTTCTATCCTTTCATCTTCTCCAGAGTCCCTCCTTCCAACCCCTTCCATGCCCATTCTCCAATTTTGTAGCTCATTCTACCTACATTATAATTGCATGTGTATGCATAAATTATGTGAATATTAATTGCTGAGTTCATTTTTGTTATTTGTATGAAAACAGTTTCAGGGCTCACTACTCTGCATTGGACAACTAATTGAAAGATTTATGCCTAGGAAAGTGTGACTATTCTTTTCACAGGAGTCATCTGTTGCCTGTAGTTCTTGTCCAGGAGTGGAACCCCATGAGACATTGTTATTGTTTGTGCCTTTTTTGTTCAGTCATTTCAATGAGAGATTGTTTCATGGTAGACTTCCTGGTTTTCCAGCTCTTATGATATTTCTGCCTTCATTTTTGTGCTGTTGCCTGAACCACAGATGGAGTTGTAATGTAGATGTGTCCATTGGGGCTGATTTCCCCACAATCCATCGATCTCTGCATTGTGCCCAATTGTGGTTTTCTGTGGTAGTCTCTATTTGCAATAAAGAGAGGATTCTCTGATGAGGAATGATAGTTACATTTTTCTTTGTGGATAAGAGTAAGATTTAGAATGTATTTAGAAATTATTGCTGGTTGAGTAAATTGACAATAGTAGATTCTCTTGCAAAATCTATGGCATCACTAGCCTCAGGACGTTGGTTAAAATGTCTTTAAGAGGCACTGTTTCTTTCATGTTGAGTTGCCTTAAATCCAATTAGACAGCTGTTGGTTACCTTCCAGATATGGGTGTCAGTATTGTACCTTTAGGGATAACTTGCCATGTTGACAGTTGCTATGATTTTTAGACATTACAGCCAGATAAGACTACTGATTTCTTTTTTCTACTGGAAGATTCCATGGTAATTTCTGGAGGTCCCTTTATACTTTCCTGTTTGCTGCAGTTACTTCCTGTTCTATACTTTCTTCTAAAGAATTGAATCTAGGAACCACAGCTGAGAGACAGAATGCAGTGTTTTCCTTATTAGCTCTGGGTTGTCACAATCAATGCAAACTTGTCTAGGTCCATTTATTTACCTACAGATTTCATTTTGTTTTTTAAAGCAGAGTAATATTCTATAGCATATATGTACCACATTTCATTTTTAATATATCTCTTAAAAGGTTTTTTAGGTTGTTCTCTTTTCCTAGATATTGTGAATAGCATGACAATGAACATTACTCAGCAGGTATCTGTGAAGAAGGATGCTGAGTCTTTTAGGCATATGCCAAGGAGTGGAATAGCTAGGTCATACAGTATATTTATTTTTAGTTTTCAGGGAATTTTCCACGTTGATTTTCATAGTGACTGCAACAATTTGCATTCCCATGAATAGTAAATGGGGTCTACATTCCCTACAACCTTACTTTCCCTACAACCTAACTACCTTTTTTTAGTTTTGACAATTTTATACATTTTACAATTTTTATACTTTTTTTTTGCAATTTTAGATCATATATATTATAATCACATTTACTTCTCTTTATGTTCTCTCATTGCTGACCACTTCTATGGACCATGTTCTTCTTTCCCACCAATTTTCCTCCTATATGTCTGTATACTGTATCCACTTTACTTTGACAAATAGATTTTAATTAGTGTTGCTTTTAAGAGTAAAAGAAAGTATTAAGTAAAGTTTACTTAATAGAACATAACCAACTTAACCAATGGCTACATCACTGAAGCATTTCAGTGAGGACTAACATCATATCTACCCTCACCCACCCCTGACCCATAATGGAATGTTGAAGAGCCAAATTTTGAGCAGTTCTTGTGGAAATATCTACAGCAGGTATGTGTTGGTGATTCCTGGGAGGCACTGCTTCATCACATTCCTCATTTTGCAGCTCTTTTATATATTTTTTTCTGCCAACATTTTTACAGTGTTCCTTGGGCCTTGAGAGGAGTGATATAGATGTTCCACTTGGGGCTGGGAACTTAACATTCACTAATTCTCAGAATTTTAATCAGCTACAGGCATCTGTATTAACCTCCAACCACTGGGGGACAAATATCTAGCCAAGGCTCAGGTCAGCCCAAGATATAGATACATACATAAATATTTAGAAGATACTGTAACTATATTTCTATCTATTCAAACATCAGTAGTGAGTTTCTCTTTTCCATATCCTAAAACGACCACCTCTAGTAGTCAGATAAGACCCCCAATGGAGGGATGAGGACACTTAGACCACCTACAAAACTTTTGACCTCAAATTGGTCCTGTTTAAACAAAATGAAGTGATAGAGATGGACAATGACTGAAGGATTGGCCAACCAGTGACCAGCCCAATTTGGAATCCATCTTGTTGGACAGGAACTTCCCAGAGACTATACCCAATGGAATTAAATAATAAAGATCCGTTGCTGAATACACCAGACACTTTGGGCATGGGATAAAGGTAAAGGAAACCGGAACTGAGACGCAAACTCCTTCACTGTTGGAATGTTCATCGTGTCAGAAATTGTTATGTAGGCTACTAGAGGTTAAAATTCCTCAGTGGTCTTCCTAGATATGGATCAGGTATGTTATAATACCATGCTACTGTGAAAGATATTCCCATTGGTGTAAGAATGGCAGAACTATTTGGAGAATAACCAGCCACATTCTCTCATTCAGCCACAGTTGATTGTGGAGACTACTTCATAGAAAGATATATATTTCTGTTGCTATTAACTTAACCCAAAGTCTGTGGCTGGAAACTCTTGGGCATTTTCTAGCCAAGGTCACCCACATTGAGTGCTGGGAGCCCTGCCCTTCCCAGATCTCTGGTACTTTCTAGAGGTTCCCCCTGTCCCCTATCCTCAGCAGCTGCATATTTCCATTCATTTTCCTGTCCCTCTGGACCTCTCTCCTGTTTCCCCTGACACCTGTTCCTGTTCCTCCTCTTCCCCTTTGCCTCCCCTTTCCCTTCCAGGTCCCTCACTCTGCCTCCCATGATTAGTTCTCTCTTCTAAGTGGGATTTAAGTATCCTTACGTGTGCCTTTCTTCTTGTTTAACTAATTAGGCTCTTAGGATCATGGGTATTCTGTATTTTTGGCCAATATCCAATTATTAGTGTATATGTACCCTGCATGTACTTTAGAGTCTGGGTTACCTCATTCAGGATGATATCTTCTAGTTCCATCCATTTGCCTGCAGAATTCATGGTGCCCTTGTTTTTAAATAGCTGAATGGTACTCCATTGTGTAAATGAACCACATCTTATGCAACCATTCTTCAGTTGAGGGACATCTGTGTTGCTTCCAATTTCTGGTTATTATGAGTAAGGTTGCTATGAATGTAGTGGAGCATGTGTCCTTTTGATGTGGTAGAGCATCTTTGAGTATATGCCCAGAAGTGGTATAGCTGGTTCTTCAGATAGAATTATTTCCATCTTTCTGAGAAACCAACAAATTGATTTCCAGAGTGGTTATCAGTTTGCAATCCCATCAGCTTTGGAGGAGTGCTCCTGTTTTTTCACATCCTTCCTACCATGTGCTGTCCTATGGGTTTTTGATCTTAGCCATTCTGTTTGGTGTAAGGTGGATTCTCATGGTCTTTTTTATTTGCTTTTCCCTGAATAAGAAGGATGTTGAGTATTGTTTTAAGTGCTTCTCAGCCATTCTACACTCTTCTGTTGAGAATTTGCTGTTTAGCTCTGTACCCCAGTTTTAAGTTGGGTTATTTTGTCTTTAGAAATCTTTCAATGCTAGTATTATCATTCCAATCTTTAAAGTTTCTCCACACCATGGGTCCTTTCTTGTTCAATCACCAGCACCACTATCACCCCTGTGAAAAAGAATCTAAAACTTCAAAGCTAAGATATAGAAGCAACATATAGCCCTTGTTTTTCTGGGTCCGAGTTTCTTTCTAGTTCATCCATTTTCTTGCAATTTTTATGATTTTAGTTTTCTTTTAATGTTGAGCAAAACTCCATTTTGTCTATGCACCACATTTTTATTATCCATTCATCAGTTCATGACTCTCTAGGCAAATCCTATTTTCTTTCTATTATAAATAAATCAACAATGAAAATATATGTGCATATGTTTCATGAGTAAGATACAGATTCATTAGATTATTTATTTGGGAGTGGTATAGTTGGGTCATATATTAGCTCTACCTTTTCCTTTTGGAAAACCTGCCACACAGATTTACATCATGTCTATACCAGTTTATATGCCATTTTCCTTTCCCCAGACTCCCAAGTACCGAAGTTATATGTATAAAGCAGTAGTTGTACATCCTTAATACTTTAAAGTAAGATATTTAAATGAACTAAACAATATTCTTTCAGAATTCTTTTACTCATATTTTTATAAATAATACATATAGTTCAATGGAATGCTACTAAGTTAATATGTGTTACTATCATTCAAATTACCAGATAGTTTTTGCCATTGTTCGTTCTGAAGTATTGCGTCTCAGAATCTATCACTCAGGTGCTGAAGAGATGGCTCCACAGTTAAACGCACCCTTCTTCTTCTAAAATTCTGACTTCCCTCCCCAGCTCAATGTTAAAGAGTTTGAACTTCATTTTAAAATTATTATATGTTATTGTGTGTGTCTTTCCCTTTCATTCAGCAAAATGTTAAACCTCAATGGTATTGTATGAAGCAATGGTTTACTTTTACCAACCCTTAGCATTGAATTTTATTAAAATAATATAATTTGTTACTTCCTTTCTTTTGAATATTGAAAAAAATTTTATGTTTTTACAGTTTAGTTGCCTATTTGCAGTTTTGTTACCTTTTTCTTGCAAGCATTACGGTAAACGTTTGATGAGTTATGTCTAGTATCAGAAATTCAACTGTTGGGTCAGAGTACTGTGATGTCTGTATATGCACATATATATGAGTGTGTGTGCATGTGTTTATGTTTGTGTGTGCACATGAGTGCATATGAATGTATATGTGCATGGTGTGTGTTTGTATATGTGTGTATGTGTGCATATGTGTATGTATTCAGTAAGTACCACCAAACTGATTTTCAGCATGAAAGGAACAATTAATTTTTCTATAAGTGTTACATGAAACATATATTAATATGTACCCAGGCTAAAATTCTATATTTAGCTTTTGTTCTGATCATAGTATTACAACATTGCATTAATTTGTTTTTTCTTCACAACAAATAATATTAAGCACTTTGTCATAAACTAGTATCCATTATTTTGTTTACCCTATTTGTGCATCATCTGTTTGTCTCTGTTGGATTTCATACATATAGAGATAAATACTACTAAGAGGAAATTTGGCTGTGTTAATGATTTGGAGTTAATAAATCCAACTTGAGGATGTATTCAATATCCTTAGCCTTCAGGGAAATACATATTAAAACAATTTTGAGATTTAATCTCACTCTAGTCACAATGATTATTATCAAGAAATCAAATGATAACAAATGCCAATGAGGATGTGAGGAAAAGAGGAATCTGTATACACTGTTGGTGGGAGTATAAACAAGAGCAGCCATTATGTAAGTAAGTGTGGAAGTTTCACAAAAAGTTAAATATAACACTACTACATGGTACAGCTGTATCACCTCTGGATATATAACCAAAGACTCCAGAGATATATACTCCAGAGATTCACTCACATCCATGTTCATTTGCTCCAGTCAAAATATCTAGGAAAAGGAATTGGACTTTATTATCACCAACTGATTGGAAAATGTGATACATATGCACAACAGAGTTCTATTCAGCTGTGAGGTAAAGTGAAATCCTAACATCTTTTAGGAAACTGGGTGGAATAAAAACAAAATAAAAACAAAAACCTGAGCCATGTAGCCAAGACCCAGGAAGGCAACTGTCTCATGTTCTCTTATACGTAGGTATAGTTTCAGTTTTTCTGATTTCTATGTTTAATTTTGAATATCTACATAGCATAAGAATAAGTGAGAAGGATAGGCTGATTCCATGACAGACTTCAAATTGGAAGTTAAGGAGACTAGGCCTAAGAACTGGGCAAGTCCAGGCAAGCCCAGGCAAGTAAATTACTAATAGAAAAACCCCCAGGCTCAAGCCTTCATGCCCTGATAATTGTTCTGGAATACTGAGAGATAGAGTAAGACAGAGCTCATCTACCCCAGAATTCCATTGTGCTTTAAACTGAGACTGTGAGCTCACTTGGTTCTCTGTCTATCTTGGTAATGGGAGACCTCAACATGGTGAACTTCTTCAAGATAAAACATTCTTTGTGCTTATACACTATTTGAGTCTGGGGTATTATTCTTTTGTAATACAAAATTCTTTTCTAATACAAAAGGAGGCCTCAGTGTGGGGGATATTGGAGGACACAAATGATATGAAAGCAGAAATGTTTGTGTAATACTAGAGTTAGAAATGTTAAGGCAGAATGGCCAAGGAAGGATGGAGGAGAGAAGGAGTTGAGGGAGAAGGTTAACTAAAATTAAAGGGATATGAAAATGTCATATGAAAACATACTCTTGCAAGATATTTAAAGACATACCTTTTTAAAAAGTGTTTGGCTCAGTGAGTAGAGTCTATGGCCATGCCTGACCATATGAGTATAATATCCAAAATCCACATGTTAGAAAAAGAGAACTCTACACATCAGTCATGAGATCCATATGTCCATACATATACAGTGCTTAATGCAAATTTGTAACAGTCAATGTCCAGAGAATAAGCAATCATTAAAGGTTTTAGACCTAAATGGAATATCTATATCCCCATCTTCAAAGGTCAGGGAACATTTCAGAGACAGAAAGCATTTAAGTAAGTGCTTTTAGGGAACACTTTCATAAATGCTATCTTCTGGATATGACCTGCCCATTGCACTCATGAAATTACGTAGCCATAGTTAGCTGTACAAGACTTACCTAAAATGTGTCCCTTCAATATTCCTTCATAGATTTGTGAGGGGTTTGGTGGGCCCCCTTGTGAAGCCATTGTTAGTTAATGGCTACCTAGAAAGAGGGTGTGGTTTCTTCAGTGGTGATGCCATTGGTTACTTACCAATTCCTCAGTAATAATCCCTCACCCATTCCCATACTAACATTTCTAGTTAAATACACAAGTCATGGCAAATGGGAAATGAAAGTAGGAAGAAGACCAATTGGAAAGTAGGCAGAGTAGGCTAGATAAGACCTAAGAGACCTCAACCCTACAAAATAAAATACAGGCAACCAAAGAATGTTGTGTGGGACAAGTAGCTTTTCCTGGGGCAGAGCACACCATTTCATTAGTCTGCTTTCTTATACAGCTCAGGACCACCTGCCCGTGGATGGCACCATCTTCTGTATGCTGAGCCCACCCACATCAACCATTAACCAAGATAATGTTCTACAGACTTACCTTATAAGTTCTCAGTTGAGATTTATTTTCTTAGACAACTCTATATCCAGCATGTGTTTGGTGAAGAAAACACATGTACATACATGCACAATCCAGAAGAGAATCCTGATAGTATGGGTAATACTTTGTGAAAATGAATTTGTTTCAAAAGATAATATATGTTATCTCATTTTCTCTCCTTCTCTTGTTGGGCTCAAGTTACACATATTGAACAGTTTCAATAGTGTTTAGGCTTCTGAAATTGATCTATCTTACAACTTTCAAATTCTGCTTACATCTGTGTTTGTTGTATATTTTGTTATTAAATGTATCCATTTGAATATTTTCATATCAACAGTTACAGCTTTTAATTTCTTTGTCTATTTTTATCTATTCCTCCTCTCCTACAAGTTTTAAGTTTTCATGTAGTTCTTAAATATATCAATAGCTTACTTTATACATTTTGGACTGTTTTTATTCTAGCAGGTAATTTATACTATGTTTTAGAATTCTTGAGGAGTTTGATATTGCTGAATTGGGGTGGAGCCTGCAAAACATTCAATGATAGCATTTTCCTTCATGAAGATTTAGTTGTCTTTATACTAATCATTATATTTAGGTGTTCTGATCAAAAATGTGACAAGCAGTTTGATGGTAGGTTCAGGCTTTGTTAAAGATGTCTATTTCTGATTTCAACTGTCCCAATTTAAAATTTTGGGATCAATTTTTGGGTTCTGATTTGAAACTCATAATGACCATTATGAATCTAAATTGCTAGTGTATCCACCACAAGCTACATTCCTGAAAAATGACAGAAATCAGACTAAGTTACAGATAAACTTCATCTTACATAGGACTTAGTGTAAGGATGAAATTGCATGGTTCTTTCCTCTCTGGTTGGACAAATAATAGAATTTTTTTCCTTGAATAAAAGCATTTAAATCATCAAAATAAATTTCACATTTTTTCACATATAAGAAATAAATTCTTACAGAAAGGAAGTCATACTCATCAGTAGCCTTAGCTTAGAAGCTGTAGACTGTAGAAGACTAAAGAGTACTGAGCAGAAGCAGAAGGACTTCAGTTAGGGCTGAGGACAGATAATACACAGAGAAAGTGAGTGGGAATGTTTGGAGAAAGCTATAGAAAATATATTAAGTTGTGTTTACTTAAAAATAAATTGTAAGGAGGCTGGAGAGATGGTTCAGCGGTTAAGGTACTGTTTTTCTAGAGGACCCTGGTTCAAATCTCAGCAGTCACATGATAGATCACAACTATCTGTAACTTCAAGATGTGACACTTTCATATAGACATACATGCAGGCAAAACAGCAATGCACATAGAATAAAGATTAATAAAATAAATACATTGGATGGAGACATCCCATTTAGGACTCTAAAGGCCTAAAAATCTAAACTCTAATGGTTCCAAGGTCTCTTACTCACTGCCTAATGTCTGGCTATAGGTACTTGTATATTTTTCCATCTGTTGCAGAAAGAAGATTTTTGATGATAGATGAACAAGGTCCTGAACGGAGTATAGCAGAATACCTTTAGAAGGCATTTCATCACTATCTTTTTTTATTAGATATTTTCTTTATTTATATTTCAAATGATATCTCCTTTCTTGGTTACCCCTCAGAAAAAATATCAAAAACATAAATAAAAACAAAAAAAACAAACCTTGTTTCCTCCCTCTCCCCCTGCTCACCAACCCATACTCTCCCACTATCTGGCCCTGGCATTCCCCTATCTTGGGGCATAAAACTTCATAGGAAGAAGGGCCCCTCCTCCCATGGCCATCCTCTGCTATACATATGCTGCTGGAGCCATGAGTCCCACCATGTGTACTCTTAGGTTGATAGTTTAGACCTTAGGAGCTCTGAGGGTACTATTTAGTTCATATTGTTGTTCGTCCTAAGGGGCTGCAAACCCTTCAGCTCCTTGGGTCCTTTCTCTACCTCCTTTCTTGGAGATCCTATGCTCAGTCTAATGGATGGTTGTGAGTCTCTACTTCTGTATTAGTAGGGCACTATCAGAGCCTCTCAGGAGACAGCTATATCAGGCTCCTGTCAGCCAGCACTTGCTGACATCCACAATAGTATCTGGGATTGATAATTGCTATGAAAAGGATTTCTAGGTGTAGCAGTTCCTGGATTGTCCTTCTTTTGGTCTCTGCTCCATAGTTTGTCCCTGCTACTCCTTCCATGGGTATTTTGTACCCCCTTCTAAGAAGGAACAAAGCAGCCACACTTTGGTCTTCCTTCTTGAGTTTCCTGTGGTTTGTGGATTGTATTTTGGGTATTCTGAGCTTCTGGGCTAATATCCCCTTATCAGAGAGTGCATGCTATGTGTGTTCTTTTGTGATTGGGTTACCTCACTCAGGATGATATTCTCCAGGTCCATCCATTTCCCCAAGAATTTCATAAACTCATTGTTTTTAATAGCTGAGTAGTACTCCATTGTGTAGATGTACCACATTTTCTGTATCCATTCCTCTGTTAAGGGACATTTGGATTGTTTCAAGTTTCTGGCTATTAAAAATAAGGCTGCTATGAACATAGTGGACAATTTGTACTTATTACATGTTGGAGCATCTTCTGGGTATATGCCCAGGAGTGGTATAACTGGGTCCTCTGGTAGTACTATGTCCAGTTTCCTGAGGAACCATCAAACTGATTTCCAGAGTGGTTGTACCAGCTTACAATTCCTCCAGCAATGAAGAAGTGTTCCTC
Source organism: Mastomys coucha (assembly GCF_008632895.1). Classification (NCBI taxonomy): domain Eukaryota; kingdom Metazoa; phylum Chordata; class Mammalia; order Rodentia; family Muridae; genus Mastomys; species Mastomys coucha. The sequence goes on from NW_022196897.1 coordinate 41,534,907, forward strand.
TTTCTCCACAACCTCACCAGCATCTGTTGTCACCTGAGTTTTTGAACTTAGCCATTCTGACTGGAGTGAGGTGGAATCTCAGGGTTGTTTTTATTTGCATTTCCCTGATGACTAAGGATGTTGAACATTGCTTTAGGTGTTTCTCAGCCATTTGGTATTCCTCAGTTTAGAATTCTTTGTTTAGCTCTGTACCCAATTTTTTAATAGGGTTATTTGATTCTCTGCGGTCTAGCTTATTGAGTTCTTTATATATATTGGATATCCCTTTATTGGATATAGGATTGTTAAAGGTCTCTTCCCAATCTGTTGGTTGGTATTTTATCCTATTAACAGTGTCCTTTGCCTTACTGAAGCTTTGTAATTTTTTGAGGTCCCATTTGTCAATTCTTGATCTTAGAGCATGAGCTATTGGTGTTCTGTTCTCCTATGCCTATGGGCTCCAGGATCTTCACCAATTTCTTTTCTACTGATTTGAATGTATCTGGTTTTATGTGGAGGTCTTTGATCCACTTGGACTTAAGCTTTGTACAAGGAGATAGGAGTGGATCAATTTTTATTCTTCTACATGCTAACTGCCAGTTGGGCCAGCACCATTTGTTGAAAATGCTGTCTTTTTTTCCACTAGATAGTTTTAGACCCTTTGTCAAAGATCAAGTGGCCATAGATGTGTGGGTTCATTTCTGGGTCTTTAATTTTATTCCATTGATCCACCTGCCTATTACTGTACCATGCATTTTTTTTTTTATCACAATTGCTCTGTAGTACAGCTTAAGATTGGGGATGGTGATTCCACCAGAAGTTCTTTTATTGTTGAGAACAGTTTTTGTTATCCTAGGTTTTTTCTTATTCCAGACGAATTTGCAAATTGTTCTCTCCAAGTCTGTGAAGAATTGAGTTGGAATTTTGATAGGGATTGCATTGAATCTGTAGATTGCTTTTGGCAAGTTGGACATTTTTATTATATTAATCTTGCCAACACATGAGCATGGGAGATTTTCCATCTTCTGAGATATTTTTCAATTTCCTTCTTCAGAGACTTGAAGTTCTTGTCATACAGATCCTTTACTTGCATAGTTAGAGTCACACCAAGGTATTTTATATTATTTGTGACTATTGTGAATAGTGTTGTTTCCCTAATTTCTTTCTCAGCCAGATTATCCTTTGTATAGAGGAAGGCCACTGATTTGCTTGAGTTAATTTTATATTCAGCTACTTTGCTGAAGTTGTTTATCAGGTTTAGAAGTTCTCTGGTGGAATTTTTGGGGTCACTTAAGTATACTATCCTATCATCTGCAAATAGTGATAATTGACTTCTTCCTTTCCAATTTTTATCCCTTTGATCTCCTTTTGTTGTCTAATTGCTCTGGCCAGGACTTCAAATACAATATTGAATAGGTAGGGAGAGCATGGACAGCCTCACCTACTTGATGATTTTAGTGGAATTGCTACAAGTTTCTCTCCATTTAGTTTGATGTTGGCTACTGGTTTGCTGTATATTGCTTTTACTATGTATGGGCCTTGAATTCCTGATCTCTCCAAGACTTTTATCATGAAGGGGTGCTGAATTTTGTCAAATGCTTTCTCTGCAGCCAATGAGATGATCATCTGATTTTTTTTTCTTTGAGTTTGTTTATGTAGTGGATTACGTTGATGGATTTCTGTATATTGAACCATCCCTGCATCCCTGGGATGAAGCCTACTTGATCATGATAGATGATCATTTTGATGTGTTCTTGGATTCAGTTTGCAAGAATTTTATCGAGTATTTTTCCATCGCTATTCATAAGGGAAATTGGTCTAAAGTTTTCTTTCATTCTTAGGTCTTTGTGTGGTTTAGGTGTCAGAGTAATTTTGGCTTCATAGAATGAATTGGGTAGAATACCTTTTGTTTCTATTTTGTGGAATAGTTTGAGGAGTATTGGTATTAGGTCTTCTTTGAACGTCTGATAAAACTGAACTAAACCCATCTAGTCCTGGGCTATTTTTGGTTGTGAGACTATTAGTGACTGTTTCTATTTTGCTAGTGTATGTGGGGTGATATAGATCATTTTTCTGATCTTGATTTAACTTTGGTACCTGGTATTTGTCTAGAAAATTGTTCATTTCATCCAGGTTTTCCAGTTTTATTGAGTATAGGCTTTTGAAGTAGCATATGATGAGTTTTTGGATTTCCTCAGTTTCTGTTGTTTTGTCTCCATTTTCATTTCTGATCTTGTTAATTAAGATACTGTCTCTGTGCCCTCTACTTAGTCTGGCTAAGGGTTTATCTATTTTGTTTATTTTCTCAAAGAATCAGCTTCTAGTTTGGTTGATCCTTTGTATAGTTCTTTTTGTTTCCATTTGGTTGATTTCAGCCCTGAGTTTGATTATTTCCTGCTTTCGACTCCTCTTGGTTGAATCTGCTTCTTTTTGTTCTAGATCTTTCAGGTATGCTGTCAGAAGTGCTGGTGTATGCTCTCTTCAGTTTCTTTTTAGAGACACTTACAGCTATGAGTTTTCCTCTTAGGACAGTTTTCATTGTGTCTCATAAGTTTGGGTATGTTGTGGCTTCATTTTCATTAAACTCTAGAAAGTCTTTAATTTCTTTCTTTATTTCTTCTTTGACCAAGTTATCATTGAGTAGAGTGTTGTTAAGCTTCCACTTGTATGTGGGCTTTCTATTATTTATATGTGGTTATTAGGGAGCAGTCTTAGTCCATGGTAATCTGATAGGATGCAAGGAATTATTTCAATCTTTCTGTATTTCTTAAGACTTGATTTGTGACCAGTTATATGGTCAATTTTGGAGAAGGTACCATGAGGTGCTGAGAAGAAGGTATATCCTTTTGTTTTAGGATAAAAAGTTCTATAAATATCTGTTAGATCCATTTTTCTTAACTTCTGTTAGTCTCACTGTGTCTTTGTTTTGTTTCTGTTTTCATGATCTGTCCATTGGAGAAAGTGTGGTGTAGAAGTCTCCCACTATTATTCTGTGTAGTGCTATGTGTGCTTTGGGCTTTAGTAAAGTTTCTTTTGTGAATATAGCTGCCCTTTCATTTGGAGCATAGAGGTTCAGAAATGAGAGTTCATCTTGGTAGATCTTACCTTTGCTGAGTATGAAGTGTCCCTCCTTATCTTTTTTGATCACTTTATGTTGAAAGTCGATTTTATTCGATATTAGAATGGATACTCTAACTGCTTTCTTGGGACCATTTTCTTGGAAAATTGTTTTCCAGCCTTTTATTCTGGTAGTGTCTGTCTTTGCCACAGAGGTAGGTTTTCTAAATCCAAAAAAAAAAAAGTTGGGTCCTGTTTACATACCCTGTCTGATAGCCTATGTCTTTTTATAGGGGAATTGAGTTCATAGATATTAATAGGTATTAAGGGAACATAATTGATGCTTCCTGTTATTTTTGTTGTAAAAGTTAGAATTCTGTTCATAGGCTAACTTCTTTTGGCTAACTTCTTTTAGCTTTGTTGGAAGATTACTTTCTTGCTTTTTCTAGGATGTAGTTTCCCTCCTTGTATTGGAGTTTTCCATCTATTATCCTTTGAAGGGCTGGATTTGTGGAAAGATACTGTGTAAATTTGGTTTTTGTCATGGAATACTTTGGTTTCTCCATCTATGATAATTGAGAGTTTTGCTGGGTATAGTAACCTGGGCTGGCATTTGTGTTCTCTTAGTGTCTGTATGACATCAGTCCAGGATCTTCTGGCTTTCATGGTCTCTGGTGAAAATTCTGGTGTAATTCTTATAGGTCTGCCTTAATATGTTACTTGACCTTTTTCCCTCACTGATTTTGATATTCTTTCTTTGTTTTGTGCATTTGGTATTTGACTATTATGTGGCAGGAGTAATTTCTTTTCTGGTCCAAACTGTTTGGAGTTCTGTAGGCTTCTTGCATGTTCATGGGCATCTCTTTTTTTTAGGTTAGGGAAGTTTTCCTCTATAATTTTGTTGAAGATTTTTTACTGGCTCTTTAAGTTTGAAGTCTTTACTCTCTTCTATACCTATTATCCTTAGGTTTGGTTTTATCATTGTGTCCTGGATTTTTTGGATATTTTGGGTTAGAATGTTTTTGCATTTTGTGTTTTTGACTGTTGTGTCAATGTTTTCTATGTTATCTTCTGCACCTGAGATTCTCTCTTGTATCACTTGTATTCTGTTGGTGATGCTTGCATCTATGGCTCCTGACCTCTTTCCTAGGTTTTCTATCTCCAGAGTTGTCTCTATTTGTGATTTCTCAATTGTTTCTACTTCCATTTTTAGGTCCTGGATAGTTTTGTTCAATTACTTTACATGTTTGGTTGTGCTTTCCTATAATTCTTAAGGGATTTTGGTGTTTCCTCTTTAAGGGCTTTTACTTGTTTACTTCTGTTCTATAATTCTTTTTTGTTTTTTTTGTTTTTTTTTGGGGGGCGGTTTCGAGACAGGGTTTCTCTTTGTAGCCTTGGCTGTCTTGGAACTCACTCTGTAGACCAGGCTGGCCTCGAATTCAGAAATCCGCCTGCCTCTGCCTCCCAAGTGCTGGGATTAAAGGCGTGTGCCACCACCGCCCGGCCTATTCTGTAATTCTTTAAGGGATTTTTGTGTTTCCTCTTTAAGGTCTTGTACCTCTTTACCTGTGTTCTCCTGTATTTCTTTAAGGGAGTTATTTATGTCCTTCTTAAATTCCTCTATCACCATCATGTGATACGATTTTAGATCCAAATCTTGCTTTTCCAGTGTGTTGTGGTATCTAGGACTTGCTTTGGTGGGAGTACTAGGTTCTGATTATGCCAAGTAGTCTTTGTTTCTGTTGGTAAGATTCTTGTGTTTGCCTTTAGCCATATGTTAATCTCTGGTGTTAGATGCTCTTGCTGTCTCTGGCTTAGTCTGAAAGACTGTGTCAGCACTTCTGGGAGATTAGCTCTACCCTGGTAGAATCTGTGTGCAAAGGGCTGTGGACCAGCCTTCCCTCTGGGTGTAGATGGATGTATGAAGGCTGCACCTTTTGTGGCCTGTGCCTTCCAGCTGGTCTCACCTGGGACCTGGGGTCAGAGCACTCTCTGGAGAGAAGCTCTCTGCTTGTGGGAAAGGTATGCAGATAGGGTTGTGGATCCATAGTCCCTGGTAGTTATAGTTGGAGGTTGAAAAGATCCTGTCCCAGGTACCCTGCCACTTTTGCAGCCTGAGCCTCTGGCTGGTCCCCCTTTAGCCACAACTTTTTTTTTTAATTAAATCAGTATTACTAATTTTGTTTTCTCCTAGATGCCTGGTTCTATTTTGTTCCATGTTCTTGGTTACTCAAGCCTTTTCTCCAAAAGTTTACAATAGGTTTATCAACTACTCCAGGACAGGCTTCATGTTTAAGAATAGTTAACCATCATATAATAGACTCTACCTTTTTTGTGTGCTTTTATTAGGTTACAGTTGAAGGGATTTTTGGTGGGGCATCATGGTTTTATTTTGTTTTCTTGTTATTTGAGTGTTTGCTTTCTTATTGAGGAAGAATTTAAAGTTTTATTGGTAGAGAGGGTGAGAGGATCTGAAAGGCACTGGGTAAGGGAAAGAATGTGATCAAAATAATTTAAATATAATAAAAAAATCCACTGTTTTGTGTGTGTGTGTGTGTGTGTGTGTGTGTGTGTGTGTGTGTGTGAATGTATGCCACTTGGGCCTACAATGCTTCTCCAACAAAATAGACTATCAACAGAAGTTTCAATGTTAGTCATGCAAGTTCTTCAAGTTCTTAGGTCCAAGAAACTCCAAAATAAAAACAGGCTATTGTCATTGTCATAAGTTACCTCCAAGAATTTGAAGGTAAATTCAAGTTGCTTATTTTGGACACAGGTCTTGGAGGAGTTGAACTGGAACTAATATGAAAACCTCCTTCATGAGAACTGGTACACGTGGTATCTAAAAAACATCAAAGAGAAAAGCAGTCAATAATTATACCCAGCTATAAAACCTACAAACTGCAATAATGACAACAAATGTAAAGTGTCCCCAAGGTACAGCACTAGCACTTATATAGTGGGGCTAAGTAAAAACTGTCTAATTCTATTTAATACCCACTTAATTAGAGATAATTCATGTCTGAGCTTGTAAACCTAACTCACAATGATATCACTATGTAAACCTAACTGATATCACTATGGAGAGGAGAACTTACTACAGTCTGTCTCTTAAGCCAGTATAGTTTCTAATTGGATTCTTTTATACTTTTTGTTGTGAGCCTAGTCTTTAATGCCTGAGCCTTTCTTCACTTTTAACTACATCCCCAATGGTGATATTTATTAGATAAGTTTAGCTTTCATTCTTCATCAGAGAAGTTTCATTTGGCAGCAGAGACCATCACAGAAATCCACATTTATTCAAAATGTCCCACAAAGCCCCAATTGAAAATCTACAATAAAACTAATAAACCTAAGTTCAGAGAACATCACAAAAAGAGATGTGAGACAATAACCAGGATATCTTTTGTGGAATAGTGGTTTCTGTATATGACAGAGAACTTGCACTCAAGAAATCTGAACAATATAATTGTCAAAACAAAACCTGCACAATGATGAACCCAATAGACAGGTCATAGTGGATAGGAGAAATCTCACCAAGCCCCACCTCTAGTTGAAGAGCAATACACAATTATTGGCCACTGAATGAAAGAGAAGCTTGATACTATGGAAAGGAGAGACTTGGTAAGTTATTCAATCACAAAGGATAATTCCTAAACACATGTACATAGGAGCAAGTGCATTTAGTGTGTTGTGATTTATGTCTATACACATATGAGTATATGTGTATACATATATGATCTATATAATGTTAATTCAAGAGGAAGAAGTCATGAATTTGATAGGGAATAGGGGACAGAAGAGGAGAAGGGGAAAGGGAGGAGTGGAATTGATATATTGATATTCATATACAGTATCCACATATGAAATTTTCTAAAATAAAATAGAAACCATATTGAGAAGTACTCTCCTACATTTTTTTCAGGCCTCATGGGAGAAATATACCCATTGTACCACAACCAAATACACAAGTGAGTCTTGTTTAAGGAAGAACTTTGAACCAGAACTAGAGTAAGTCTTACTACTGTTACAGTGAAGCCTCAGCTTGCTCTGATTTTTTTTTTTGAGTTTATCAGCTTCCCATGTGTTTAGTAAAGGTAGCTATTATTTGCTCAAATGCTGCTGAAAATTCAAACAATGTAACTGAACTGTGTGAAAATGTACCAATTTTTTTTAATGAGTCTGAAAACCATATTATTAGGACCTTAAATAAAATAAATATATAGGAAGATTGTATGCTGTGTTTTAAGTCATATAATTTGAAATAATTATAATTATTTCATAATTACATAATTTGAAAAAAATAAAAGTAAAACTACTATTAAAGATGATCAAGGCTAAGTTGGTTTCAGAGAGATGTAAAATGTTCTTGTCTGTGGTGCTATTTGCATTTTTCTACGAGGAGATAGATGTTCATGCAGCTGTCCACTTACATTACATTCTTTCTGTATGCATATTGTACTTTGGTAGAATGACATTAAATTTATTGACAAAAAGTGAGGATATATTCTTGATGCTTTTTTTCTGTTAAAAGAGATTTTTTTTTTTGAGCCAGGTCATCCCATTTCATGGCACAGGTGGCAGAAGCCTTCAAGGCCTCCCAGCCTCTCATTGCAGACCATGGGCACCACTAACATGAGCGAATATTTGAGGGAGATAGGAAAGATGGAAAAATGGAGAGGTCCATACACTCTGGTTAGAAGTGGAACTCCAGATGTGACTGCACTGAGGGCCAGGATGACTTGACTGGCCTGAGCTGTAATGACATCCAGGCCTGTGATGTTACCAGAGCCATGGCTGGGTTCATGATATGACACCAGCCAGAGTCTAGGTATCCCATGTTACCACTGAATGCCATGCTGACGTCAGTGGCTTGCATTGCCTCCTCAAGCCATGTTGATGTCTGTGGGCTAGGGCTCCTGTGGGGGGCGTGTGTAGTCTGTGCTGCCACTTGGGGCCATGGTGATGTCTGTGGTCCAGACTTCCTAGGAGGGTCTTGTCTAGCTCCATCATCCTACTGTCACTGAGGGCCAAGTTTATGGCCTGTGATGTCACCAGAAACCATGTGGAAGCCTATGACCACTAGCTGCAAAGACCAAGGAAGCTATCTTTGCAATGATATCAGTGATTGAAGGCACATATTTGAGAAAGACAGACATTAAAGTCTTCTGTTACATCTCTTACCCCAACTCAAAGTCTCATCCTACTAAAAAAAGAGCATCTTAAACAGGAAACCATGGAAAAGAACTTTTAAGGAAAGAATTTTGTCTAAAATACAAAAAAGTTCTTATATATCAACATGATAAAAATTACATCATTGGGGAATAATGGACAAAATGCTTGAATAGTACTGCACACACACACACACACACACACACACACACACACACCAGATAAATGGTTGTACATTGAACTATAGAATGATACCATTATGCACACGTTAGAAAATCATACAAGAAAAGAGATGGAAAGCAACTGTTGGTCAATATGTTGAGCAGCTGGAACTCTCATGCACAGTTGGTGACAGGGAAAACCAGCACAAATAGTTTGAGAAAAGAAAGTTAGTCAGTTAGTTCTTCCAATTAAATGTGAACATGTATAGCTCTGAGAGTCCATGGTTCTGATGCAGGAATATTATCCATAGACCATGTAATATCTCCAAAAATACACTTTAGAATTTTCAGAGCAGCAACATAAATGGGGCAAAAATGCAAATATCTCAAACACCTGTTCAGAAAAGATAGGCTGAATAATAGTTATTATACTTTCACAACAAACTACTTTCCAGTAATGGCAATCAAAGATGCCTAGCTCCTTATAATAATATAAATGAATCTCATACAACATTATTTTTACATACCATATACTATGATATTGAGAAAACAAAATACAATCCAAAAGGTAAATAATTTGTTATTACTCACTCCTTATACATCAATTATATAAAAAAGGAGGAAATCTACACTATTTTATTAGTGCTGAGATAGTGTTTATCTTTGAAATGGGCAGTGATTAAGATATGCTTGTGGTTTATGAGAGAGTGCTACTGCTCTGATTATCAGGCATCTAGTTGCAGTGTTTGCTCTTAAAAATCTGTCAAGCTGTACTTTTATGAGGATTCGAGTCACATGTTATAGTTAATGAAAAACGGCAGCAGATACCTAAAAATACAGAAGCATTAGAGCCATTTTCAAAAGGTTTCCTGATAACAGAGAGTACATCTGGGTCTTGAAGAGCACAGAGTTCATGTGATCTTGATGTCAGTTGTTACAGATGTTAATTAATCAGATGGGATAAATTAACTTTGTTCCCGATTTCTTTTTGTTTGTTTGTTTGTTTGTTTGTTTGTTTGTTTTTTGAGACAGGGTTTCTCTGTATAGCCCTTGTTGTCCTGGAACTTACTCTGTAGACCAGCTGGCCTCGAACTCAGAAATCTGCCTGCCTCTGCCTCCCAAGTGCTGGGATTAAAGGCATGTGCCACAACATTCAGCTTATCTCTGATTTCTAGTATACAACTACTGATGTAGCTAAAGGTATTTTCCCTGTATGGATTACCAAAAACCAACTGAAGAAATTATTTTGATATAGCAGTGAAGATTTAGTATATGGTCTTACCTGTGGTTCTTTGTCTCATTATCCTATACAGTATCCTATACTTTGATCAATGTACCAGACTAGCCATATTGTCATTATGTATGTAAAATTAGATTTTTTTGAAACAATAAATAATTAAATAATAATGAAATAATATAAAAAAATTCCTGAGGCAGGTTCTCAGTTCCATAAGAAGAGAATGTCTAAGATGCTATAACTGGATAGATTAGGGTGAGAGATTGGGTTTGGAACATGATATTTCAAGACAACACCAAGATGTTACAATTTGATACAAATAAAGTAGACAATTAAGGAAAGTAAACTAAGTCAGAGGGTTCAATTATTTTAGAATTAGAGAGAGTACTAGTGTAGCTGGAGCTAGGTTTTGGAGAGGAGTGTAAGACATAATGAAGCCAGAGACAACAGTTAGCTAGGTCACTAGTGATGTAAATTTCCTGGGAAGGACTTTGCTTACAATTCAATGGCATGTAAAACTTACAAAGTACTCTGAACTTAGAGATGATATGGCTTATATTTTAATGCTGACTTTGCATTATTATTCTGTCAATGAGGGAGGTGATAGGAAGTTGACTGTCATAATCCAGGTGAAAGATAATAATGGCTGAGACCAGGGAGTTTTTCTACAAATACTTTGACTATGTAGTCAATACCATTTGCTGCTGTACTAGTTACAGCACATAAGAGAACACCACAAGGATCACTTCACATTTGGGGTCCAAACCATCAAAGTTGTTATTAGCTCAGACAGTACAGTATTCATAGCAGGCACACTGGGATGGATATTAAATGATCCATTTCAGGCGATGATTTTTGAGAGGGGCTCCCAGCTAGAAAGATAAATATATATCAGTTTGAAGTTCAGAATTGTGATTGCATTGAAAATCTACATATTGTAGTAAGAATTTTAAAAGTAGAGAGTAAAGGTATACAACCAGATGAGATCAGATGGTGAGTAACCATGAGTTAAAGACAAAGGACTAATCCCAAAACTCCCAAGTACCACAAGTTGGAAAGATCATGAAAGGGCAAGGCCAGCAAGATAAGATGACAATAAACCACACAGGCTTCCTAAAGCCAAGTGAAAACAAATTTCAAAGGGGTGGGGAAGGAAACCATCAGATGAGTGGAGGGAAGCAGATGAACAGGTAAAATGTGGAATGATCTGTTAACTTTTCCAGTGTGACAAGTTTGATAATAGCAATTTCCATGACGTGATATGAAGGAAAATGTGATAGACACATGTTCTCTATTCTCACTGATGCTTTCTCAGTGCCCACTGTCCTTGTCTCCTCTCCCTTTGTCACTAGAAACAAAATCATAATCCTGTCAAGCAGCTGCCTGTATTATTTACTGAATCTGAATGTTTTAAGGTTGAAAGCTTCATGCTTGCTTTAACCTTTCACTAGTATTTTATATGTTCCAACCTCTTTCCCATCCTACAGGACACAGACAATTTGCATACACTTTCATTGTCTTCTTAGGGTATATTTCTCTGGAATGTCATTGTCTCCGCCTCTTTCTTTCTTTTCTTCCTTGTTATTCTACATGTCTATTTCTTAGCACTTTTCAGAGTTGCTCTTCATTTATTTAGTTTATTCAAAACAACTCTGTGTATAACTTCTGTTTATCTACCTGTACTTTGGTAAGAAGGTGCCTCATCTCATCTTTCCATCTTGACTGGGCTTTATGTTTCTTCTTGTCAATCTTTGTTGAAATCAGGACTCCAGGGCCTGTGTGATCAGCAGTTACTGGTGCTTGATACCAGGTCTGATAACCTAAATTTGTCCCTTGGGTCCTACTGGTAGAAGTTGAAAACTGACTCTCTAGAATTCTTCTATGACCTACACATGTGTATAATGGCATAAGTGAACACACATGTGCAAACACCCCCAGAAACATTAAATGAATATAAATAAAATAGACTCCAATTAATGTTTATGTCCTTCTTTCCTGCAGTGATTGATTTGGTTTGCTAATTATAAGAAAACATTTTATGTACCCCAGTGGATGCTCTGCTCAGAGATTCCACAAGGTATGATATAGATTCCTACTACAATAAAGTAATAGTTAAATCAAATAATCACCTTGATAGTTTATTCAGAGTAAATATAGAGATGTAGTTTGATTATTCCTAAAGGTTTTTCTGTTGGGAATTTCCATTTTTCTATTTACTTAGTATATCTTTACTTCATCAGAATATTCTATTTTTTGAGTTCCATAAATGCCTTATTATATATTCAATATGCTACATATTTAAAACATCATGATATTTCATCTTGATTAAAAATCTCTCACAGCAATGTTAATATACTAAAGATCAGTGGAAATTCCTGACCTTTACCAATATAGCATTACATTATTTTAAAAGTTATCTTATCCCTAGGACATTAAAAAGAAAAAATATTCAATATGTTGACTTAAAGAGGATGATATTCTTAGCTCAGTTACTAAATTTGTGAGTAAATACTAAATTGTGAATATATTAAATGAAGTTTTATTTACTTTTAAAAATTAAAGAAATCAAGTCACGCTTATTCTATGCCGCAATAAATTCCTGTGTTGTTAGCACAACTATATTCTTTGGGCATTGAATTAAATTTATCATGTTAAACCACCTTTAATCTTATCTTATTTTTCACTCCACAGTGAGTGGGATGGATATGATTTTCTCATTGGAAACACAAAGCACTCTCCTCTGGTTGTACAAATGCACCTCGGTGTTCAAGGCAGAAACAAAACTCTCTGCTGGAAGCTTTGGAGCTTGTAGCAATTGTAATGAAATAAGCAAAGTGGCTATTGTCTGAGAGCACACGTGAGTTGGAAGAATGGTCTGGGGAAGAAGGCTATTTTCGTCTCTGCTTCTCTGCAGCAGCAGCCTCCTTTCTGGAATGTAAGCAGCGGCGTCTGAGCCACTGACTTATTTCCAATCAGATAGCAAGTGTAGGCTGAAGCCTGCAGTTAGGTTAATAGAAATTCAAATATACTCACACATGCTAACAACACATGAATTTATTGCAGCATAGAATAAGTGTTATATTTCCAATATATTTTTATAAGGTAATAAAAAAAAAATCCCAGAGGACTGAGCCCAAATAAGTTCCTGTATGCATACACCAGTTATTTGATAAACACTAACATTAAAGTCAGAATTGCAGAAAAATTCAATAACCTCATTTATACTGATCCAGTTAATTTTGGAATGGCCATGTCAACCACTGAACATTGCATACCTCAGCATTCTTCAGAGCAGCCAACTATATTCGACTGCACTAAATATTTTGCTGCATGTGTAGATTTAGCAGCAGTTGTGGATTTGCTGCCGGATCTTGTTCTTATACCATACTCCAACACAAATATTGATAACTATCAGGATTTGGAAGTCAGAGCATCAAGCTAGGAGTCAAATTTCACACTTGAACTACATCGTCATTGATTAGATAAATCACTTGACTTTTCTGTCTTCTCTATCACCAGCATATCAGCTATCAGGATTTCTGAGAGGCATGGGCAGCACATCCAAAATACTTTATGAAAAAAAGCTGTGTTCATATTACTGCTTAATAAGATAATGCAATAATTGCCATTGATGAAAAAAATCAAAACAACAACAAAAACAGAGACTTACAGGAATCTGCTTTTATTTTAACGTGATGCATTTACTTTATTTCTCACGTCTCTGTAGGTAGCTGGAATGAAGCTGACATAGGCCGAGTTAGAATGGCTTCCATCCATATAGGTTACATTCAAGTCTGTCCTACCTGTCTTTCATCTTCCATGGAAGAAAAGGAAAACAAACCCAGCTATATAAAACCATATTCTTCTCAAAAAAACAGCCAGGCACATAAAAAGTAAGCCTGATTGTATTAACACATCTCAAGCCTTTGATTCCAGCACTCTGTTTATTGCCAAAGCAAGTCACATGAGCCAGGCAAGCAACAATGGAACTAGAAAAAACATGTTTTCTACTTCTTGTGGATAGGAAGTGCATAACAATATGACAAAGAGCATGGATACAGATGGAAACAAATCAGCATGCAGAGTCTGACATCAAAATTTTCCCTTAGCATCAGTTTTCTTTAATATTTTATACACACACACACATATATATATACATATATATGTATATATATATATATATATGTGCATTCTTAAAGGACTACTGTAGTCATCATGACCATAAAACCATTACTAATAATGATATTTTAATAATGACAAACTACCATAAAAAGAAATTAAAACTACACAAAATATAATGAGATAGAGTTCTCTTTATCTCCTTTTTCTTCTTTCTTTCCTTTCTTCCTTTCTTCCTCCCTCCCTCCTCCCTTCCTCCTTCCTTTCATTTCTTTTTTTATTGTCCTATTATTTATCCAAGGTTGGGGCTTAGAACTTATAACCTAGGCTGGTCTTGATTTCATAGCTATCCTCCTGTCCCAGTCTCCCAAGTGCTAGATCAGATGTGAGTCCTGATAGTCAACACTTGTTTCTTTCCATTGTGATCAAACAGCTTCATTTTAGCATCTGATTGTCCACTGAGACACAGAAGTTTCCAATAAGCTTCTTATGTGTGCATGTACATAACTTTTTTGGGAACAGTCTTGATTACTCCATGAAATAGACCTACAAATTCTGGACATGATATTGATGTCTACCTCAATGTATTCTTTTACTATTTTCTTCTTCATCTTTTCTGGGATGGATATTAAGGGTTTCATTTCTGACCTTCCCTAACAGTACTATGAGTGTTCCCTTATGGTATATCCTAGTAGAAAACACAATGGATTGTTGTACTAAGCACTCTAGTACTTATAGTTTATTCAATATTGAATAAATTTCCTTGACTGTCTTAATTGTCTCCCTGTGTTTAAAGAAAAATGAAGAAATTAAGACCTAGAATTTAAGATGTGATAATAAATGTATTAATTTCTTGAATATTGTATTGATCAAAGTCTTTCCAGTACCATCACCATAATTCTTATAGTGTCCCACCTACATGTTGGGTATCTTCATCATCATTATGATTTACTTTTGCTGACATCAGAACCCAATTTTTTTCCTGACACCTGTGTATGGACAATGGTAAGTGAGGTACACATTACATACCAGGTATACACACTGAGATGGTCCACTCACACGCTTTTGCTGTTCTTTTCTGTCTGTCTTGAGGACAAGCTCATTCTGAGGTTTACTCTGGAGAGGAACGAGGCTGCTACATGGCCCCTTCTATCACCTTCAATTCTCAACATTGCCAGATTCTTATCCTGAGAGACCAAAATTCCAAATTCAAGCTCGAGAGAGGAAAATTTACATGACTAAAAACCGCCATTATATGTATGAGTCAGTAGGATGTTATATATTGAAGAGAAATAATATGTCTCTTGAGATATAACAGATCAGGCCAAAGCTGTTAATATCAGTATAATAATGGAAGAAGATATCTTGATTGAATAGTAAGAGTGGTAGGGCTGTGATAAATGTATTACTTTCATTATCCTAAGAGATTTGTTTCTAAATTAATTGAATGCTACTTTAATGTCAGAAAACACTTGCAAACTTGAAAAGAAAGAAGCCCACAAACAGAACATAGCAACACGAGATTGGGTATTGAAGCCCTTATTTCCCTTCATCTCTCTGCATTCCTAGACCAGAGGCATGCTTGTTCACTTTAGTATCACACAAAGCCCTTCTCTTCATTTTGACATTTATAATGGTAAATTCCCAATAGGTGCTATGTGCATCAATTGGTGTCTATTTGTTCTCTGTAGAGAAAAAGTCTAATTTTGAGTATGTAACCTCAGTCTTTATAAGACCTCTGAGCTTCTTGCTTTTCCATGACAGTATAACTCTTGGAGTATGTGTACAAAGTAAAAAAATAAAATTCATTTCTATTTCTACTATATAAAATGTGCCAGCTGTGCATTTGATTGGCTATATTACACAATGACATGTTTTAAAAATATGCATATGCAACTCAGAACCTATTACATCAGTCAGACTTAAAATCTAATCAAGTAAAAAAAATTATTTGTTATTAGATCTTGAATTTAACACTCTTGGGATTCCTCTACACTCTTAAAATTTTGTAGGACCAAATGAACTTGTATATATTGGTTAACCTATTTGCAGATATTATGATGGACAGTGTCTCATAGCGATGTCAGAAGCTATACCCACGAAGCCTCACCAACATGACTCTCCAAATGTGAGCTGAATGACAATAAGCATCCCAAAGTGGAAGGGAAGGGCTCACAAAGCCTTAAGCATATACAAAGTTTTACAGGCAACCAAGGACTGCTGAAGGTGGAAGAAATAGTCTTCTAGGAAAAACACAGGAGTTTGTTATCCAGTAACAAATGATCAGCCCTGAAAACATACATTCAAGTAACATTATATAAGACTGAACAGTTATATTTAGGTATGCATACAGATATACATATATACACACAATAACACTTTTTAAAAAAGAGGCCAGAAATTGAAAGAGAGCAAGGAAGGGTATGGGAGGGTTTAGAGACAGAAAGAAGAAGGAAGTAAGGTTGTAATTATAGTCTCAAAAGTCAAAAAGGGTTTTGAAAATTGCAAACTGGATGACATGAAAGTATAAAACTACAAATTTCATTAAATGCAATAGAGAAAATGTGGCATGAAATCATAAAAGAGTGCAAGCTAGAAAGTGGAATAGCACATTGGTGCTTTGAAGATATGTTGACCTTGTGGCTCCCTTCAAAAGTCACATGACAGAAGATCATGAACTATGACATGGTAAGTACAGCCAGTCTGAATTACTTGTTTTATGAGACTGATCTTTCTTCTAAATTCTCAGATAATTATCATCTGAACCTCATGCATAGCCTTTCAAGAAGGAATATATATTCTGATCTCCCAGTTACAGTGTTGCTCCTGGGGGACTCACCTATAGCTGGGCTTTTGTTTAACTAGGAGGTTTTGAAGTCCATCCATCCCAACCATGCCTACTTGCTTATTCCTTATATTCATTATGTATTTCTCTATTTTCATTTTCTGCTCATCATAGGAGCTGGAAAAATAATAATGGTTAAGAGCATTTGTTGCTTTTGCTGAGGATTTGGGTTCAGTTAATAGCACCTACATAATGGTTCAAAGCTCTCTGTAACTACAATTCCTGGAGATTCAATACTGCTTCTCCCACCACCAATACCCTCTTCTGACATCTACATATACTAGGCACACATGTGGCAAACTTGTATACACACAAACAAAAGGCATATAAAATAAATATATCTAAGTTATAAAAAAAATGTATTTTGATCATTTATATTCTGTCCCACAACCTCCTACCTTCCTACCATTGAATTTCATGAATGGGGAGGAAAGGGGAACCTGATCTGGTATTGAGTGAGGGAAAAGGACTGAAGTCCTGTGGACCAGCAGAAAGAATGGAAACGGGTAACTTTGGGAGATAGGAAGTTAGGGGGCATCCACAATGCACTAGAGACCTGGGAGGTGAGAGACTCTCAGGACTCAAAGGGAGGGACCTTAGATAAAATACCTGACAATAGGGAGAGAAAACTTATAGAGCCTGTCCCCAGCAGGAAGACAGGACATCAAATGAGGAGAAGGTGATCATCCCACAGTCACAACTCTGTCTCATAATTGTTCCTGCCTGAAAGAATTACAGGGATGGAAATGGAGAGGCACCTGAGGAAAAGAAGGTCCAGCAACAGGCCCAAAGTGGGATCCAGCTAAAGGGGAGGTCCCAAGGCATGACACTATTACTGGGGTATGGAGTTCTCACAGAAAGAGACCTAACATGACCGTACTCTGGAAGACCCAACAAATAGCTGAAAGAGTCACATGCAGATATTTGCACCCAACCAATAGATAGAAGCAGCTGACATCTGTTTTTGAATTAGAGAAGGCTGAAAGAAGCTGAAGAGAAGGGCGACCAGGCAGGAGGACCAGCAGTCTCAATTAATCTGGACCCCTGAGATCTTTCAAACACTGGATCACCAAGCAGGTAGCATACACCAGCTTATATGAGCCCCTCAACACACATACAGTAGAGGACTGCTGGGTCTGTGTTCATTCAGACATGATGCAACTAACCTACAAGAGACTAGAGGCCCCAGGGAGTAGTGAGGTAGGGGGTAGGGACATCCACATGGAGACAGGAGGGTGGGGAGAAGGTATGGGATGTGCTACAGTTGGAGGGTGGACGCGGGGGCAGTGGGGAATAAAATATAGAGTGTAAAAAATTAATTAATTATTAATTAATTAATTAAAAAACAAGTCAGCAAATTTAAAAAGGGACAAAAACTAGACAAATAAGAAACCAATAAGGCAGATTACCAAAACAAGAGTGTTTTGTATTAGGAAACTACTTCTGGGCATAGAGACTGTCTTGGAGGGAGTATAGATAATGTATCTGGTGATACTACACTGATCAAAACTGATTTTTCCTTTCCCAGTAGGAATTCATGACAAATGCCTTCTTGATTAGGCATGGGTAAGGCTTTGTATCTACTTCCCCTTTTATTGCAGGGATTTTATTTAAGTTAAACTCTTCATATTTTTTGAATGCTGTCAAAGTCACTGTGAGTTCATAGAGATATAAGCCCTGTTGTATATAGATGTGTGCTGTTTGATAACTTTTAACTACCAAGTAGTCTTGAACCCAAATTTCTAAAAAGCAATGGCATCCTATATTGTGAAAGCTAATTCTTCTATCGTATAATTTTGCTTTCATTGAAAAATAAATTTCTTGCAGGTTAGTTTTGATGTTCAAAAATATTCAAGAACCATTTGTACTTTAAGTAAAATGAAATGTCTTTAAAATGATGTTTTAGTTCCCCTTTATTTCAAGCTTCAACACAGGGTTTATTTTGTACAGTTGCTCATCCCTAACTCAGTTCTCCCAACCGTTTTCAGTCACTACTCAAGCCAAGTTTTTGAAGCAGTCATTTATCAAAATTACTAAGCTCAGAGTGCTGAAATGAATTCATAAAAAAGTTGTGATTTGGCTTAAATATGGAGTTTTCTGACATTTATAGCATGAATGGGGTTATATTAGTAGGAACATTAAATAAATAAAAGTCTGGCCTTAAGTTAGAATGCGATATCATCAAAAGAAGTTTGATTGTTTCTGCCACTGGATAGGCTTAGCTTAATGTGATGTGATAGGAACTGTCCAGCCCCTTTATCTCTCCATTGTAATCCATGTGGTAAGTTTATGCACTAGCTATAAATTTCCCATTTCATAGATTAAAATATGAAAGTTCAGACAAACTGGGGATCTTGCCAGTATAGTAGTCTGGAAAGTGATAGAGCTAGGAGTTGAATATTTTAATCATCTTTTAAATGTGGGATAAAATCCAACAGAGGATGTTGATACTTTGGGAAAATGTTATATAATTGTATCTACTCCCATGACCAGCATTCAGATGCATACTAACAGCTGTTGTTCATGGTTTGAACCTAGTCAATACAAATATGGAATTTAATTTACATGTATATTTGTGTGGCGGTGGGGGTTTTATTGGGTAGGAGACCATTATTTCTGAAACTGGTATAGGTGTAACTATCAAACACTTTCATCTTATAGGTAAAAGACAGAATGCACTTTGATGAAGAACAGGCTGCCCATATTTATTTCTCTTATACAAACTAGCTTAGAGCCAATATGGCTTGAGCAGACATCACAGTGCTGCTGGCTTCAGAGACACTGTGGAAGCTCCAAGCATCTTGTTTCTGGAGTCCTTTCTTCCTTGTTAATGTCTCAATGCCTCACACACTGTCAGTTGGATGAAATCATTTTTTTTTTCTGTTGTTGACTGTCATTCAAAGCTCTAGGCCCTTCCATCAACAGACTACACCTTCCAATGACCATGATTAATTGGAGAAAATTCAACTGTCTGGCACCCAGATAGCTATTCTGTCTCTACTAAATTGCCACCTCCCTCTCTCTCACGATGTGGTGTCATAATGTTGCCACCTTTATGTGAAGACGGTTCTTGTCTGAGACAAAGAGTTTTAATAATCACCACTTCTCTCTTCCATAAATGTCTCAGTTGTTAGAGCTCCTTCCCTAAATCTTAGGGAAAGTCCCGAAGGATGAGTCAGAGGGCATTCAATGATAAATGTTGCTTTTCGGAAGTATCAATATTCCTTGTGATTCACACGTTTCAAAAACACCCCTTAAGTCAATCCCACATCAGGGTCTGTTCCTGCTAATCTGGGACACTAGATATTAAAACCTTTTGTCTTCTCAATTTAGAATTGATGATTGAACTGAGCCAGAATACTTTTAACTTTTCCAAACTCCTTAATATTGTCTTCTAGGAAGAAGAAAATTTCTCCACATGTAAACAACTTTTCTTTTTCTTTTTTTATTAGATATTTTCTTTAGTTATATTTAAAATGTTATCCCCTTTCCTGGTTTCCCCTCCAAAAAAAAACCCTATTCCCTCCCCCTTCCCCTTGCTCACCAACCTACCCTCTCCTGCTTCCTGGCCCTGGCATTCCTCTATACTGGGGCATCAAGTCTTCACAGGACCAAGGGCCTCTCCTCCCATTGATGACCGACTAGACCATCCTCTACTACATATTAGGCTGGAACCATGAGTCCCTCCATGTGTACTCCTTGGTTGGTGGTTTAGTCCCTGGGATCTCAGAAGGTGCTAGTTAGTTCATATCGTTCCTTCTATGGGGCTGCAAACCCCTTCAGTTCCTTGGGTCCTGTAAAAAGCTTTCAAGATATATTTTGATACTCTAATGAAATAAGTGTTACAGGTATATACAGAGATATCTCTTTTAATATTTTGATAAAATTAAAATATTCTCACAAGTATTTTTCATATTCTTTCAAATACTGTATTATACTTTTCACATTCAAGAATAATTCAAGTAATGTATCCTTGAAAGCTCTGGAAGTCATATTTCCCTCTATTTAAAAACTGAATGAATCTATCATGGGCACACAATTTTTTTAAAATGGAGAAATACTCAAAGTGTTAGGTTTTAAATAACTTGCAAAAGTATAATTAAGGAAGGAAAAATGAGCCATTATCAAATGTTGAATAAAGAGTGCTTACGGTCACTATTCAGTCTTCCACGAAGACCCCCACCTGCTTAAGAGAAACAAAACAAAATGAAATGAGCAAAATTCCTGAGCAGAAAGGCTCCTGTGCTAGCTTATTTTGCTATTTAGTCTAAATTTAGATCGGGGGAGAAAACAAAAAGGATAATGGCATTTTATGCATAACCCTTCCTTCCTTCTTATTCATCTCTAGTCACAAATGCCAGTGTTATGAATATTGCCATAAGCTGTTAATTGAGAGCTAATTAAAATTCAAATGCCACTTGGAGTTTGCACATTCCTATTCTCATAGTTTATCTGTGAATGTAAAATATATATCTGGAGAAGTTCATTTTCTCTGTCTGTGCCTGTCATTCAATTGCACAAGATGGTGGAGGTTTTGCTTTTAGCAAACCATCAACTCAAAGTGAGCAGGAGCCTCGGGGTTTCACATCACTTTCACCTAAAAACGGAATGGCTGGGCTCTCACAGTTCTGGGACTCTTCCGAGTATATGGTGTCCGATTTGTTATTTAAACTGATTTATAAGGGTTAGTCATAATTGCAGGTATTTTTGTGTGCCTACTAAGTGTTAATCATACCTTTGGCTTTGCCAGTAATTGGATCTCCTCTTGAACAAACTGTCTTTAGAAATATCCAGAGCCCGAGAGCAGTTGCTGACTGCCTTGCAGCCCTTCCATCTCTGTCTCCCATGGGGGTTAGGCAGGCTTTGGCCTTTCCACAGTGTGTCAGCAGCTCTCTCAACTGTGACTGGTGCACTGCCTTTTAACAACTTTAAATGGTAGATGCTAATGGCTCTGCAGCCTTGCCCTTCTCCCAGCAGGTTTCTGTGTCTTGTATTACTTTAAGCTGTACTCTGAAAACATACATAAATTAAGGCTGTAATTCCATCTCCAGCTTTTGGCATGTGTTACTTGTCAACGTTTTAAAAAAGCAAATGGCTGATACAAGGCTCTGCGGCAGGTTTGGGTCAGCGTATTTCCTCCCTCTGCTTCCCTACTAGCCCTCCGCCTTTCCTCTTTCATTCTTCAGTTCATACAGTGATCTTTCCTGTTGCTAAGTTTGCAGTCTCAATATGAAATTCATGTTCTTCTTAATCAGCTAGCTGTTGCCTCTCTCTTCTCTCTCTCTCTCTCTTTCTTGCTCTCTCTCTCTCTCCTCATTCCTGGCTTGACCATCAGAGCTGTGAACAACTACAATTTTGAGGTTGTTTCTTTTCATTTTATATACACATTTTAGAAAAATTCCTGGAGAGAAAGTTTTCCATGAAAGACCTTGAGTACTGAAGTCTGTACCTGTTTATGGTTGCATGAGAATTAAGAGATGGGGTAGAGTTAGGGCTAGGGTTAGGGTTAGGGTTAGTGTTAGTGTTAGGGTTAGGGTTAGGGTTAGGGTTAGTGTTAGTGTTAGTGTTAGTGTTAGGGTTAGGGTTAGGGTTAGGGTTAGGGTTAGGGTTAGGGTTGTGAGCTAGTGAATAGGAAAAGTAAGGATAGAGCTTGACTTGACCATGTAGGGGGAAATTCAGCATCACCGGGCATGGCTGGGATCCTCAAGCCTACTCAGTGGAGAGGATAACAATCAGTATTGACCTTTATCTAGAAATCATTCTTTTTGAGCTGGAGATATTGCTCAGTGGATAATAGCACTGGTTGCTCTTCCAGAGGTCTTATGTTCAATTTCCAGCAGCCACATGGTGTTTCACAACTTCCTATACTGTGATCTGATGTCCTCTTCTTCTCTTGCAGGCATATGTGCAAATAGTATTCATACGTATGAATAAATAAATCTTTAAAAGAAAAAAAAAAGAAATCATGCCTTTTTTGTAACATCTAGGGCGAATATCCTTAGTTACACATGGTTTTGATTAAAATTTTGAGGTACACTGCCGAGCACTACTTCAGTATGAAGATCCAAGTTGTAACATAGACAGCTTTCTGTGGTTCACTTATAATTCACTGAATTCCAAATAGTACTTCACTTAATACTAGAAAAGAATTTGTTATATCTCATAATCAGGGTTGTTAGAAACAAAACACCCTGATTACCAAGGAAAAGGAGCTAAACAATAAATAACTCCAAGCTTTTCTGTTTCTAAATTAACTAAATTGATGGGAGGGGCCTCTAATAAGATGTAACAGAAGGAAAGCGTCTTTGTGATCTTCATAAGGGAGTCGTTCATTTTACAAGGCAGAGCCTAATCAAACTGGACTGTAAGTACTGTGGGTGTGTCTCCATCTCTCCTGGCATGCTCTGACCTGCAATGTCCCCACTCATCCCTGGCACATCCTAAGCTCCCCAGTGCGTACTCCACTGACAAAGCACATTCCCTGATGAACCTCTCAAAATAACAAACGTTGTGCTTCTGTTTTTTCCTTTTCCTCCTCTTGGCTGTTTGTTGTTCTTAATTGCTAGCCCTGTTACCACTTACGGGAAATAAAAGCTCCTATTAGGCAGTTCTGCTTCCGTTCTGCAGGGATTCCATTCCAATTTGGTATTCTTTTAGACAATAAGTGAAGCAGACTGTGCGGCTGGTGTAGCATTTTTAGGAGAGATTTGAGCATCTAATGAAGAAATAACTTCTAAACGCTTCTGGGAACCCAATTTATGCATTTTAGGAAGCATACCTTTTCAAACACTACTAATTGAGTTGGCTTTTGTTTGGAAAATCAAAAATAGCAGTAGAAAAAAATTAAACACTTTTATAGAGAGAATAAGCACAACTAAAATATATTTTGTGTCAGTGTTATCTCTTGTACAAGATAACAGAAATTGAGTTTTTGTATCTAATATTTATAACTAATTTTTAACTGTGTATATACAGATTTTTAAGCCTTCATACACTGGTGGTACGTTTCATAGCAAGAAAAGAAAGACACAGCACACATGTTTAATATTTTAGTAACATGCTAAATTTTTAACAACAGAGTCCCGTGATGAGTGCTAAACTAGCCTAATAGCATTCTGGTAGCTGGGTTACTCTGAGTAAAAATTTTGAAGACTGCACATTCCTAGTCAGAAGTCTGACTGAAGCATGGAATCAAAATGTTCTCATCATAACCTACTGTACACAGCAATCACTGACAGCTAGATAAATTTACAGTTGATCAGATTGAGTCAAGATAAGACATCAAAACATGGAACAATAACAACAAGTTTTGACTCAGATCTTTAGGAGCTATAAACTCCTACTTATCAGATATAGCTCTGGACTCAATTTTGATTTTTTAATTTTTTAAAATTTATTCAATTATTTACTTTTACTATTTTTTGAGACAAGTTAAGGTATGTAGCCCAAACTTAGGAAGCTCCATCTCCCTTGCCTCTTATGAGCTGTAATTAAAAGAATGTGCTACCACTCTCTGGCTAATTTTTTTTTTTTAATTTTTAAATTTTTTTTAACTTATTTTGAAAATCAGAAAAAGCTTCTCACTTTTCTCCTTGAAATTTGGTAGAATGATATTACAAAGTACTGCTGACTGAAGGTCCAGAATTTGTGGAAACTGATTCTATAGATTGGAAATACATAATTTTAGCAATTAGTATCAGAATGCAAATTGAACATATAAGCTAATGTAGCCATTAACCATCAAATGAACAAAGAAGAGAAGAAGAAGAAGAAGAAGAAGAAGAAGAAGAAGAAGAAGAAGAAGAAGAAGAAGAAGAAGAAGAAGAAGAAGAAGAAGAGGAAGAAGAAGAAGAAGAAGGAGAAGAAAAAGAAGGAGGAGGAGGAGGAAGAGGAGGAGGAGGAGGAGGAGGAGGAGGAAGAGAAGGGAGCACAAAGTTTAGAGAACTAAGGAAAATACAGAATTTATCATGGATATCTCTCACTATTTTTCATTACTCTCCTGGTAACAAATATCAGATATTATGGTGTAAGTAATATATATATACACACATATTAGCCTTTAAATCAGTGACCCTCAACCTTTCTTGTGTTGCAACCTCATGCTGTGGTGACCTCCCCCAACCACAAAATTATTTCATTACTACTTCATAGCTCTAACTTTACAATAGTTTTGAATCGAATGTAAATATCTAATGGCAGATAGGTGACCCCTGTGAAAGGGTCATTCCATCCCCATAGGAATCATGAGCCACAGGTTAAGAACCACTGCTTTAAATGCTGGGAAGCTCCCTACAATAATAAATCCCAAGTCTAGTAATGCAAGTGATATTTAAAGCCAATGAGATGGCTTCACATCATGCCCTTCAGCCATCTTCATATTCTTATAACTGCGAGATACTGGGGTAACAAAGTATGGAACATGAGAAGACCTTGTAGGTCAAAGTCCTACTTGTTCACTCCTTCACTCTGCTCTCAGTGTTGTGAGGGTCAGTATTAGAATGCATCCTGAAAACCAGAAGCCACACACAAGCATGTATTCTCTTCTTCAAGAAGATCCTTAAACTTTTCATTCAGACTATAATTTGCTTTCTTGTTGGATGTCTGGGAGCTCTGGTGTGTATTTACGTAAGGAGGAATGTCATAGTACTTACCTTTAGGTTCTAGAGAAGGATCGCCCATAGGTCAGGAGCAGCTGTATCTGAGTCATTTCCCTGATATCCCATCTCAGTTTCTGTTTTAACAAGTTCTGACAATGATGACAGGATGCCCCAAGCCTCAGTTCTATACCTTGAGATTTATTGTTGGTCTTTTTTGATTCATTAAAAGAATCTGATTGTTAGTTGCATAAAGAAACTAGCTTGGAAGGAAGGGCTTGGGTGATACATTGAGAGAATTTATGGCTTGAGTGCTTTTAGGTGTCTGAATCTCTGTCACGTAAAAAAAAAAAAAAAAGGCCAGATTTATCTGTACACTCTTCTAACTTGCTTGATGGTGTGTATTTAAATATTTAACTTTCAAACACCTTTCTTGAGACTCAATGACATGGAGAAAAGTCTATGTAATTGATAATGAGGACAGAATTATCTCTACATTTGTCTAAAATTCCTTGAAGAAAATACTGAGATTGAAATGCTGAAAAAAGTAGTTCTGCCTTTAAAATTAAAAACAATATTTATTGTTTTATTTATTATAAATTAAAACCTAAAACAGCTTCTATTTCTATATCCTATCTATATGTCTGTATCTATATCTATACCATCTATATCTATATCATCTATATAACTATTCATATATACTGTTGTATATATAACATGAAATTTTCAAGAAGTGGATAAGGAAGGGTTAGGTTTGAGAAGATATTTTTGGAAAAATAGAGAAAGGCATGTAATATCGAACTCCATAGTGTCCAAGAATCTGGTGTCACACTGCCAGCTTCACAGATGTTACTTTTGAGAAAGATAGATGCTACTGGCAGTTGGTTCAAAAGCTGTAATTTAAAACTTTAATTGGCATTCCTAATGTGCTACACAGTTTAATCATGGCAAAGAACTGTGTTTCATGAATTTTCACTTTATGAAGTAACCATATTGTTCTGAAAGTCTAAACAGTTCTTTCTTTCCTAACTTTGCCTGGAACATAAGCCAAGATCACCTGTAAAATTGCTTGTGTGTGTGTGTGGTCATCATAATTAGCAGTATGGTTTTGTGTGCTACTAGAAAATTCATGGAGTTTCTATTTGTATCTTTAAAATGACATTCTTATTGTAGTGATTTTCTGGGTGAAGGCTTTAATTCCAATATAATCTCAAAGTGGATCCATGAGAGATATTGAAACATTCGTCAAGTGTATTTTGAATGGATTTTTTTATAGTTCTTCTTTAGTGTTACATCCACACAAATTCATATTTACACACATGTATGGGAAAGGTACACAAATATAGGAATACAGATCTCCTTCAGAGAACATTTTTTCAACAAGCAACCAAGTAAATGTGCATATTAATTATACTGAAAGGAGATGAATAGATCATTATATATAATATTCTTGTTTGGGAATAATTGCCATTACAATTGTTTATCATAAAAAATTACTGAGACAGAAGGTATGTATTTAGTTTTTGGATAGCCCAGATAGTTTTTCACTGTAATATAGCCATAAATTGAGCTAGTTCATTTCAGAATTCAATATGAGTACAATGGCTATACTGGGTCCAAGGCTCCTGTAAGATGATTCAAGTGTATCTTCTACACCAAGAAAAGAATTTCAAGTATTTTTAATGGTAAATAATGAAACATTCATTTAGGAAAACATATACCAATGATATGAATATAAAATGATTATTAATTATGTATAGAAAGTACATTTTATTTTTCAGGTGGTTTCTTTAATTATCAAAACCCTAGACCTCAAAGAGGGATAAATAGGTTTCTAAAATAGGGTTGGGGGAATAATTTAATACTGGCCAATGGAACATAAAAATAAGCTCAGAAGGAAGTACCAGATGTTTTGTTTTAAATAAAATGTAGAGAAACATATTGTTGTTAGTCCTAAGGGGCTGCAAACTCCTCAGCTCCATTGGTCCTTTTTCTATGGGGACCCTGTATTCAGTTCGATGGATGGCTGTGAGTCTCTACATCTGTGTTAGTCAGGTACTGTCA
>NW_022196897.1:41562551-41611434 GCF_008632895.1 Mastomys coucha
TGTTTTTTTGGAGGGGAAACTGGGAATGGAGAAATTTACATGTAAATAAAGAAAATATCAAAAAAAAACAGATTAATTCATACGTACTTTTTTGTAGATGCAAAAATAAACATAATGGCATTGGGAAATATAAGACCCTGATGATGTGTAATAAGTTAGGCTCCTGGTTCCTCTGACATTGAGGCAAAAGAGGAAGGGACTATGTTTAAGATAATAAAATTTTAAAAAAAAATAAAAAAAATGTAGAGAAACAGAAAATAGTCATTCTTCTCAAGTATTTTTTTTTTTGCCTTATCAAATATTTATAATGATTGTTGTTGGCATAATCATGTAACAACTATAAGGTAACATGCCTTGGGATAAAAATTTTCATGAAGAAATGCTAATGAGAAATGTAGGCAAGATGCTTTGTTGTGAATGAACACTTGAAGAGATGAGTTATGATAAATCATTGATAACCTTTATAATTACATTGATAACAATGTAAGGAACAATAAACTTTTGTTGAATGCTATAATTGATAAAATCATTGCTATCAAACAAATGAGAAAAGTGTTTGGCTTATACATAATCTGAAAAATTCAATCACATTAGATTGAATAGGTAAGAGATTAAGCCACTGAAATTTAGCCTGCTACTCCTGTCCCATCATTCTAAGGTTCAGAATGGCAGGATCTACAATTTTTAATTCCTATGTAGTTCATAATACAGTTTCTAAAGTAAAAAGGCTTCTGATAAACTTTTGAGTTATTTTCTTTATTCCTTAGTGACAAGATTAATAGGCTGCAGCTCTTCTCCTTCCTAATTACTCCTTTCACACTACAATAGCCTTATGAACACCTATTTACATAGTCCTGCAGCCATGTTTCACAGTCTCATATGCAAATCTACTTTCTCCTTTCTTTAAATCACTAATTCCAGTAACCTTGCAATTCTCTGCTTTTTAGTGGAGACTTTTAGAATGGATGTTATTAAGTTTCAAAGGAGCTTACTCTCTGTGTAGGCATTTAAAGTTGCTGTTGAGCAAATGGTTATTGCCAATAACATGATGGTCTAATGTGTAAGCCGCTGCAGGAAGAGAGAGCTGAAGTACTCATTTCATAGTGGGTAAACTTGTGGAGTGAGACTTAATGGAAGTCAAATAATTTTGAATAACCTAAGAGTATGGACTTAGGGACTATATGAATTTTCTAGCAGACTGTTCTTTTAAAATGCCAAAATTCCTTCTCCCATTCAAGAACCTTTTATTTCAAATTGTTAAGTTCATGTTGGAGCCTCTGTCCTTCACCATTTAGTTAATGTCTACAATTTCTCCTTTCTTAGGAAAGCAATCAGATCTCTTGATTGTTATGTACACCTCACGGACATGTTGAATATGTATTTTACTGCTTATGGAGATGGTGAGTGTTCTCAACCAATCGATATAAAAATCCCCAGGGGCTTCAGTTAAGGTTTTTGGCCTCTGGGGGAGTCCCTCAAGCACTTTCAAATATTTTTTCTTTTTCTATCTTTCTTTTTTTTTTCATGTTGCTCACTGAAGTCCTTTCCTCTATTCCATAAAGCTTCACTTTCTAGCAGTTTTGGCTTCAGTTTAATGCCATAATTTATATACCTCACACAACTGCTTTCCCTCTTACCTCATGTGTGAACTTAGTGACTCTGGGTCCTTGGAAGATCATAGCCATTAATAGAGAAACAAAAGACAGTCATCTAAACTATAACTGTTTGGTTTGATGACTATGAAACTAGTTCTGCCAAGTTTGGTGCCCTGAATTCACAGAGCAGATAAGTTTGGAATGGAACGACCAGACACATAAACATAGGTGCAATGGCATAAGCATACTGCTTAATCTCCAGTACCTGAACACAGATAGTCTCATCCATATATGCTAAAAGTGTTGACTGGTTATAAGAGAGATGGATTCTGACCTGACTCTGGGCAACTTTCCTTTGTAGACATAACAATGGCTTATATCTCTATAGCATTCAAAATTCCTTAGGTTCTTATTTCAGATGAATTTTCTGTTTTACTTCAGTGTATGAGAAGCTAGACTCTGAACAAGTTAATAGTTTATGGACTAAGTTATGGTTAAACGTTTGGGGAATATTTATCTTACTATTTCTCACAATGGTAGAAATCCTTTATTGCTGCTGGAAATCTCAACATTTGAATTTTAGTTGGTAGGTGGCTAGGACCACAGTGAAGACCCATATTCATTTTTCAAGTCTCTTCCTTGGTCTCCAGTGATATGACTTTGAGCTATGGCATCTCTGTCAATTCTCGCAGGTCCCAGCATTCTCATCAAGGTGAGAGTATTACTGCATGATGTTATTTGAAATGAAAAACATGAAAATGACAACCATGGGACTTCCGCCCCCACAGTGTTCTGTGTCAAGTCAGAAACACATTTCTGAATTTTTATGGTCAAGGAGTTTAATTAATATCCATAGGCATGCCCTATCTGTTCTTATTTCTGCTTGAAATCAAATCTCACTTAAAGGACTTTTTTTATTAGATATTTTATTTATTTACATTTCAAATGATATCTCCTTTCCTGTTTTCCCTTTCGGGGGAAAAAAACCCCTATTCCCTCCCCCACCCCTGTCCCCTGTTCACCAAGCCACCCTCTCTTGCATCATGGCCCTGGCATTCTCCTACATTGGAGCATAAAACTTTCACAAGGCCAAGGTCCTCTCCTCCCATTGATAACCAACTTGGCCATCCTCTGCTATACATATACTGCTGGAATCATGAGTCCCACCATGTGTACTCTGGTTGGTGGTTTAGTCCCTGGGAGCTCTGAGGGTACTGCTTAGTTCATATTGTTGTTCATCCTAAGCTGCTGCAAACCCTTCAGCTCCTTGTGTTTAAAGGACTTTTTTTTTTAAATACCCAGTATTGATGTTGGATTCTAAAGCTCTTTGTTTTTAAGTAAAATAGGTGTGTGTGTGTGTGTGTGTGTGTGTGTGTGTGTGTATGTGTGTGTTAAGCAAAAACTAACGACATTTTCCCTAACTTCTCCTGCACTGAGAGAATGAAGTTGTTACATACATCGAGTTTACTGATTAACACACAATACCAGCCGCTTTTCTATATGACAGTAATGGTTTTAACATTTTTTTTTTTAGTTGTCTGTAGTTCTTTGTGTAGGACTGAGACTTTCCTCAGACCACTTTCACATGTCTGTTGTTGTAGTTCTTGTTTGGCTTACAGTAAGGCAGTCATGTTGGTAAAATTCTATGGGTGCGGCTTCCAACATTCTTAGGAGATAAAATTTCAGCAAACTCCCTTATCCTGTGGTTCTTACAATCTTTCTGTCCTTCCTCTATTGTCTCTGGTTCAGAATGGTGCTGTAAATGAATTTTGAGTAGGCATACCATAATGTTTTCTAATAGCTAATATTTTATTTTCTTTCATTCCATTATTGTTCATATTAATCTTTATAGCTTAATTTACACTGGTGATTTTTATATTTCTCTATCTTAACTAGATTTGGATTCTGGAGAGATGGTTCAGCACTTAAGAATATTTGCCTCAATTCAAAAGACATAAGTCCAGTCCTGGGCACCTATGTCAGACAGCTCTACAATTGTCAGTCACTTTAACTCTAGGAAACTTAACATTTTCTTCTGGCATGAGGATACCCAAAGCATGTGAGTACATCAGGTACTTGTACATATGCATAAATAAAAATTAATTTTTTAAAAAATTGTCCTTTTAAATAATAATAGTTAATGTATAAAAAGATACTTTTAATACTTTGTAAACATTCTATTCATTATCAGAATTTCAGCAACCAGATTTAACATCTGCTCATAGTTTTGGCTGAATTAATCATCACAGTGATAGTTACTAAACAATGGGCCTCCCATCGCTCTATAATTTCTTTTATATATTTTCTAACCAGTCTACCAAAATGGGGGCTTTTCTCCCTATTCATTTGTTTGTTTTATATATATATATACATATATATATATGTATACATATACATATATATATATGTGTGTGTGTTTGTATATATATGTGTGTGTTTGTATATATATACACACATATATATTGATATGCATATATGTGTGTATGTATATGTATATATACATGTATATATATGTGTGTATATACATACATGTATACATATATACACACATATATACATATCAATATATATGTATATATATATACACACACATACACATATATACATATTAGATACACACACACACATTAATTCAGATTTGACAGGTGGTATTTCTTTAATATAGCTTCTGTTTCAGTTGACCTGTCTTAATCATTCCCCACTGTGTTGTAGGTTCTGTTGTCTTTTCTTTTCTAGCTTTGTAATCAAATAGTTCTCCACCTTAGGAATTGTCATTCTTTTTGCTGGCATTCTGTGATCAGAAACCAAAATTTATGCTGCACCTGTATTCATAGTTACTGGAATGATGATGCAATTATGTACTATTCCATGAATATATAATAACACACAATACTCACAATTTGATATACTTATGAAATATATATAGTGTGTATAAAAATCTATCAGTCCGTCAACTATTTACCTATAAAATGCTGTTAAATGAACATATTATTTAGCCATTCTCTAATGACTTACCACTATTCTCATAGGTTAATGCAGTTGTCAAACTTCATCAGAGGCATTTCTGTTTGCAGTTGATGATGATTTCCACAGATGTTCAACTACCAAAGCAAAGAGAATGACAGAGTGTAGAGTGTTCAGCCCTAAACTACTCATCTATGACAAATTCCTCCTTCCCAAAGCTCAGAGATCATGATGGAAAAGAATGGAAGGTCCAGTGTCATTGAGTGAATACAAGAAAAAGTGTTGGACACAGAAAGACACCTGCACATATGAATTTATAAAGACTATGACCATGTGCACAAGCCTCATTTCACTCAAGACAAATGAAATCCCAACACTGAGTAGAGAGGTGGACATGCAGCCCAATTAAAACTAAAATGTTATTGGCAATTGGCTTTTAAAATAGGGAGAGTCAATTTTATTTAAGAGTATTTTTCCTGGCAGGTCAATCGTGCTACTGTGAAAGGCAAGAATATTTGGGCAGCACAAGCTTTATTTGATGAGTAAAACAGAAATAAAAAAGGATACAGAGTTGGGTCGATAGAAAAGTGGGACAATATTCTCCAGATCCATCCATTTCCCTAAGAATTTCATAAATTCATTGTTTTTAATAGCTGAATAGTATTCAATTGTGTAATTGTACCACATTTTCTGTATCCATTCCTTTGTTGAAGGACATCTGGGTTGTTTCCAGCTTCTGGCTATTATAAATAAGACAACTATAAACATAGTGGAGCATGTGCCCTTATTACATGTTGGAGCATCTCCTGGTTATATGCCAGGGTCCTCTGGTAGTATTATGTCCAACTTCCTGAAGAATCACCAGATTGATTTCTAGAGTGATTGTACCAGCTTGCAATCCCACCAGGAATGAAGGAGTGTTCCTCTTTCTCCACAACCTCGCCAGCATTTGCTGTAACCTGATTTTTTTGAGAATATCATCCTGAGTGAGGTAACCCAATCACAAAAGAAAATACTTGGTATGCACTCTCTGATAAGTGTATATTAACCCAGAAGCTCAGAATACCCAAAATCCAATCAACAAACCACAATAAACTCAAGAAGGAAGAAAACCAAAGTGTGGATACTTTGTTCCTTCTTAGAAGGGGGAACAACATACCCATGGGAGGAGATGAGAAGACAAACTATAGAGCAGAGACTGAAGGAAGAACAATCCAGTGACTACTTCACCTGGGAATCCTTCCCATATTCAATATCCAAACCCATACACTATTGTGGATGCCAGCAAGTGCTGACTGACAGGAGCCTGATACAGCTGCCCCATGAGAAGCCCTGACAGTACCCAACTAATACAGAAACAGGGTCCCCAACGAAGAAGCTAGATAAAGGACACAAGGAGCTGAAGAGTTTGCAGCCTCTTAGGAGGAACAACAATATGAACTAACTAGTACCCTCAGAACTTCCAGGGTCTAAACCACCAACCAAAGAGTACACATGGTGGGACTCATGGCTCCAGTTGCATATGTATAGCAGAGGATGGCCTAGTTGGTCATCAACAGGAGGAGAGGCCCTTGGTCCTGTGAAGGTTCTATGTCCCAGTGTAGGGGAATGCCAGGGCCAGGATGTGGGAAAGGGTGGATTGGTGATCAGGGGATGGGGGAGGGGGAGGGAACAGTTTTATTTTTGTTTGTTGTTGTTGTTGTTGTTGTTGTTGTTGTTTTTCCAGAGAGGAAACCAGGAAAGGAGATATCATTTGAAATGTAAATAAAGAGGGTATCTAATTAAAAAAAGAAAAGAAAAGTGGTACTAGATCTGGAAAGGATGAATATAGTTAAAATACATATAATATTCTCAAAAAAACTAATCAAAGTAGAGATTAAAATTTTATAATTTATATTTCCTCATAGTTTATGCTCCTTCTAATTTCTTCAGGAGAATCAACTAGCTTTTTATTTCCATCTCATCTGTCTTTGTGTTTGCAACTGCATTACATTCTTTAGAGGGAACTTATATTCTCCTTTCACATTCCCTATGCAAACAAACCTGCTAGCTATAAAGGTGTTCTCTTTATTTTAGTGTAATTTTTTCTGCACATTGATTTTTAGGAGAAATGATGTTAGTGATGTAATTTTTGAACTATTAAACATGTGGGTATACATAGTATTGATTGATAGTTTATACCTTGATCAAGTTAGAGTATAGTCCTTTTAACACCTGGTTTACCCTCAAATACAGTGGATATTGCTTTGTTACATTCTTTAATTCTCTTATAGTTTGATATAAACTTTAAGACAGAGTATGAAGTTGATAGAATGTTATAACCAATATCCAGATGTTGATCATTTATTTTTTCATTCCTAGCCTGTTCCAGGTTTTTTCATACATCAGTCCAGGTATATATCCCTAAAGACATTCATTAGTCCAATCTAATATGATACTTTTAAATAAAGGTAGCATTATAGTTTTCCCTCTTGACATTTATTTATTTATTTATTTATTTATTTATTTATTTTTATTAGATGTTTTCTTTATTTACAATATCTCCTTTCCCAGGTTCTCCTCCAAAAAAAACAAAAAGAAAAAAAATAAAATAAACAAAACTAAAACAAACCCTTATTCCTTACCCCCTCCCCTTGCTCACTATCCTACCCCCTCCTGCTTACTGGCCCTGGCATTCCCCTACACTGGGGCATAGAACCTTCACAGGGCCAAGGGCCTCTCCTCCCATTGATGACCAACTTGGCCATCTTCTGCTATACATATGCTGCTGGAGCCATGAGTCCCACCATGTGTACTCTTTGCTTGATGGTTTAGTCTCTGGGAGCTCTGAGGGTACTAGTTAGTTCATATTGTTGTTCGTCCTAAGGGCCTGCAAACCCTTCAGCTTCTTGGGTCCTTTCTCTAGCTCCTTCATTGGGGACCCTGTACTCAGTCCAATGGATGGTTGTGAGCCTCTACTTCTGTATTAGTCAGGTACTGTCAAAGCCTCTCAGGAGTTATATCAGGCTCCTATCAGCCAGCACTTGCTGGCATCCACAGTAGTGTCTAGATTTGATGATTGAATATGGGAAGGATTCCCAGGTGGAGCTGTCACTAGATTGTCCTTCAGTCCTTGCTCCATAGTTTGTCTCTACAACTCCTTCCATGGGTATTTTGTTCCCCCTTTTAAGAAGGAACAAAGTATCCACACTTTGGTCTTCCTTCTTTTTGCATTTCTTATGGTTTGTGGTTTGTACTTTGTGTATTCCAATCTTCTGGGCTAATACCCACTTATTAAAGGTATCATTAGAGTTCTCTCTCCTGGTACTTCACAAAAATACTACTAAATAAAGTTCAATATTTTATGCTTTTTAAATATAGAAATTACATTCAGTACAATGCTTTGGGGGAAGTTATAATGTAAAACACATGTACTATAAAAGAGCTAAGAGGGAAATACTAGGACTGAAAATGTTAATATATGGTTGGAGGTTAGGGAATGGAGTAAAGGTGAGGACAAGAGAAAGGTCAACCACAATGAAGGATATACAGAAATATCATACAGAATCCTACACATGTTTTAGATTACTATAAATTAATTAATTTAAAAAATAATTATGGGTACCCATACCGAATAGTAATAGTAATATAGAAAGCCTTAGGTCTTTAAGCAAAAATTCCAGTGTCAGATGTGGCCTAGCCTGTGAGTTGTTAGTCCATGAACTCCACAAGCCTTAAAAAACAATATAGCCATGATTTTCAACTACTTTCCAAATACTCTGACCTTTTAATACAGTTGTGCTGATCCCCATTCATAAATTACTGTGGGTACTTCATAGCTATAATATTGCTACTATTATGAGTTATAATGTAAATATCTGATATGCAGATAGTCTTAGGAGACTTCTGTCAAAGGGTAGTGTGACTACCAAAGGAGTCTAAACCCAAAGATTGAGAACTGCTGAAATAAAGACTATTGCCATTTTTCTTGATCTACCAACAAAACATGATGGTAAGACCCTACTTTAGTTATGTTTCTATCGTTGGGAAAAGGCACCATGACCACAGCAATTTATAGAAGGAAGAGTTTTTGAGGGGCTTCCAGTTTCTGAGGACTGGAGTCCATGATGATTATGATGAGAAGGAGCATGGCAGCAGTCAGGCAAGCATGGCACTGGAGCAATAGCTGAGAGCTCACACCTTGAGATGCCACCATAAGGCACAGCTATCAGGGAATGGCATGAGTCCTCTGAAACCACCTCCTCCAATAAGGGCACACTGCCTAATCTTGCCCAAATCCTTTTACCAATTGGGGAGAAAGCATTCAAATATATGAACCTATGGGGGCCTTTCTTATTCAAATTATCAGCACAAGCTAGAACTAAGGAAGCCTTCACCCTGATGACCACTGCCCCCACTTCTAGAAAGTACAGTGGAAGTTAGGGAAGAAAGGAATCAACAATCTTTCCTGACTGTCAACCCTACTAACTGAATTCCAATCAGGAAAAAGATAGTTCCATGAGTTTCATAATTGTAATGGGGGTGACCAATATTTTCTGATTGAATTTCAGGCCCAATTCCATGGGAAGAAATCCATACCTGGTCCTTTAAGCTTGCCCAAAAACTTATAGTTGAATATAGCACAAACACTAGGGGGTGGAGGAAACTTACAGTTGGTATCAAGTCAGATGGATATGTAATAGGAATGCCTTTCAGATAATTTTGTTACCTTAGATTTAACTAGAGAAGCTTCTTTTACAGCAAGTGATACTTGATACAGAGACTGATAGGTCACAATGCTGAGGATAAATCACCATTGAGTGCTCATTCCTAAACAGGACACTTATATTACTGCTTCCAAGACCCAGGGATCACTCTAAAAAAAAAAAAAAAAAAAAAAAAAAAAAAAAAAAAAAAAAAAATAGAACAGAGACTATAAGAGCTGTAGGGTAGGGAGGGGTTCTGTGAAACTCAGAACATGAAAGTAGTACAAAATTTAGTTGGAAAGGAAAGTTTCTGAAGGACTTAGATGGTGAAAAGAAAGAGTAACAGGGATGAATTTATGATTGAAGTTCAGGTCCAACTCCATGGGAAGAAATGTGTACCTGGTTCTGTAAACCTGTACCAAAAATTTAGGGTGGAATATCTCACAAGCAGGGGGTGGGAGAAATTTACTGTTTATATCAAGTTAGGTGAATTCACAGTACATTGTATAGGTATAAGAAATTATCAAAAATTAAATTTAAAAAGAGGAAACACTCAAATCTCAAGAAATTGCATCCAGCGCACAAGGTATTCTGAAAACATTTATTAATTTCCCTTATTTCATCTGAATTAGAATGCTTAAAAATTTAGGTTTGATGTGTATTCAAACACTATTTTTTTATAAAATGTGATTTTATATATTATTATGGCTGCTTATCTATAAGATGTTTCTGTCAAAACATGTTAATGTTTTCTAAAGTATAATCACAATACATGCCCAAATCTTCATTTCTCACTTAGTTTTGTCACAGAAGCATGAAATAATAGACAAGCCATCTAGCCTGAAGTGATGATTCTTGATTAGTGGTTAGAACATATTGATTCTGGAAAAATCTTTCTGCCATTCTCTCCCATGCTTCCAATGAAAAATACCCTGTAAGTTTAGAAAAGCATATTAGTACAAAAATATTCAATATAAGAAGTGAAAAATATAAAGTCCTACAGTGAAATGGAAGTATTCCACTAATCATGCACTCTATATTTTGGAGTCTCTTTGATTTGGATATAGAGCATAGAAGCCTGAAATAAAAGATTTTGCCATCATGGGGCATTCCTATAATTTATGTTCAGATGTACACTTATTTACTAGGGTTGATTAATGCCTGTCATGGAAATGCCAATTGTCAAAAGGAATATCATCCTTATCTACAGAAAAAAAATCAAGCACAAAGAAAAAAATTGATAAAACTTATAAATTAATGAGAATTTTTGTACTTATCAACTGTGCCTAGTTTGTAAAATATGTCATTTAAAGGTGGCATCATTGGATTAAGTTGTTTTTTTTTCCTATACGCAAATGTTTAAGTTTAAGTTTGTCATGCAGAAAAATTTCAAAACCAACAACTTATATTTTAGAAACTCAATTCAACATTGCTTTTATTTCATTTAAATCTAATATTGAAAAATTATGCAGTGGATATATGTGAAATTAAATAAGTGAAAAAATGATAATGTGGAAAAAGACATTGTAATACCTAGCACAGAGTGTAAGCAGGAACATCATTTTAGATGAACAGGTGTTCTTTTTGATGTGATTGCATTGCTAGTCATCATGTTTGTTATTTGGTGGTCATTTTCCTATGTCAGTTATTCAATGGAATGAATAAAAACACTAACACCTTTCCAGTCCAAAAATAAATTAATGCACACAAATAGATTAATGTTAGTATTTGTGTAACATGCTGAAAATAAACCTTTTATGCATCTGTTTTAGTGAGATGCTGGCCTTAAGGAGAAATAAATAACTTAATTAAAGAAATACAGGAGACCTTTCTACCTCCATCTACACCTAGGAGGAATCAGGACCAGCCAGGAGGCACAGGACTCAGAAGCAGCAGGGCAGCTGGCTCAGGATCCTTTCTACCTCCTTAGTCACCTAGGAGGAGGTTCTGCAGATCCACAGCCCTCTCTTTGCCCCTTCCCTTCAAGCAGAGAGCTTGCCTTCAGGGAGTGCTCCAACACAGAGGCTCAGGTGAGATCTCCCTTTTCTCTCTGGTGACCTTCTAAGGTGGGACCAGTCAGGAGGCACAGGGCAGCAGGCAAAGGAGGAGGTATGCAGATCCACAAAGGATCAACTAAACCAGGAGCTGGTTCTATGAGATAATCAACAAAATAAATAAACCCTTAGCCAGACAAACTAGAGGGCACAGAGACATTATCCTAATTAACAAGATCAGAAATGAAAAGGGAGACATAACAACAGACACTGAGGAAATCCAAAAAATCATGAGAGCCTACTACAAAAGCCTATACTCAATAAAACTGGAAAAACCTGGATGAAATGAACAATTTTTTAGACAGATACCAAGTACAAAAGTAAAATCAAGATCAGATCAATGTCTAAACAGTCCCATATCTGCTCAAGAAATAATAACAGTCATTAATAGTCTCCCAACCAAAAAAAGCCCAGGACCAGATGGGTTTGGTACAGAGTTTTATCAGACCTTCAAAGAAGACCTAATACCAATTAGGTACTCTACCCAATTCATTCTACAAAGCCAAAATTACTCTTATACTTAAACCACACCAAGACCTAACAAAGAAAGAAAACTTCAGACCAATTTCCCTTATGAATATTGATCCAAAAATACTCAGTAAAATTCTTGCAAACTGAATCCAAGAACACATCAAAACGCTGTTCCATCATGATCAAGTATTCTTCATCCCAGGGATACAGGAGTGGTTCAATATTTGGAAATCCATCAATGTAATTTACTATATAAAAAAACTCAAAGAAAAAAAACATATCATCATCTCATTAGATGCTGAGAAATCATTTGACAAAATCCAACATCCTTTCATGATAAAAGTCTTGGAAAGATCCGGAATTCAAGGCCCATACTTAAACATAGTAAAAGCAATATACAGAAAACCAGTAGCCAACATCAAACTAAATGGAGAGAAACTTGAAGCAATCCCACTAAAATCAGGGACTAGACAAGGCTGCCCACTCTCTCCCTACCTATTCAATATTGTATTTAAAGTCCTAGCCAGAGCAATTAGTCAACAAAAGGAAATCAAAGGGAAATGAATTGGAAAGGAAGAAGTCAAATTATCACTATTTGCTGGTGATATGATAATATCCTTGAGTGACCCCAAAAATTCCACCAGAGAGCTCCTATACCTGATAAACAACTTCAGCAATGTAGCTGGATATAAAATTAACTCAAGCAAATCAGTGGCCTTCCTCTACATAAAGGATAAACAAGCTGAGAAAGAAATTAGGGAAACAACACCTTTCACAATAGTCACAAATAATATAAGATACATTGGTGTAACTCTAACTAAGCAAGTAAAAGATGTTTGGCAAAACTTCCTGTCTCTGAAGAAGGAAATCAAAGAAGACCAAAGAAGATGGAAAGATCTCCCATGCTCATGGAGTGGCAGGATTAATATAGTAAAAATGGTCATCTTGCCTAAAGCAATCCACGGATTCAATGCAATCCCCATCAAAATTCCAACTCAATCCTTCACAGACTTAGAAAGAGCAATTTGCAAATTCGTCTGGAATAACAAAAATCCCAGTATAGCCAAAACTATTCTCAACAATAAAGGAACTTCTGGTGGAATCACCATCCCAGACCTTAAGCTGTACTACAAAGCAACGGTGATAAAAAAAAAAACCAAAAAAAAAAACCTGCATGGTATTGATACAGTTACAAGCAGGTAGATCAGTGAAATAGAATTGAAGACCCAGAAATGAACCCACAAACCTATGGCCACTTGATCTTTGACAAAGGAGATAATACTATCCAGTGGAAAAATGACAACATTTTCAACAAATGGTGCTGGCTCAACTGGCGGTTAGCATGTAGAAGAAGGCCAATTGATCCATTCTTGTCTCCTTGTACAAAGCTCAAGTCCAAATGGATCAAGGACCTCCACATAAAACCAGATACACTGAAACTAATAGAAAAGAAATTGGGGAAGAGCCTGGAGTACATAGGCACAGGGGAAATTTTCCTGAACAGAACACCAGTAGCTTATGCTATAAGATCAAGAATTGACAACTGGGACCTCATAAAATTGCAAAGCTTCTGTAAGGCAAAAGACACTGCCAGAAGGACAAAACGGCAACCAACAAATTGGGAAAAGATCTTTACCAACCCTATATCTGATAGAGGGCTAATATCCAATCTATACAAAGAATTCAAGAAGTTAGACTCCAGAGAACTAAATAACATTATTAAAAATGAGGTACAGAGCTAAGCAAAAAATTCTCAACTGACGAATACCAAATAGCTGAGAAGCACCTAAAGACATGTTCAACATCCTTAGTCATCAGGGAAATGCAAATAAAAACAACCCTGAGATTCAACCTCACACCAGTCAGAATGGCTAGGATAAAAAACTCAGGTTATAGCAGATGCTGGCAAGGTTGAGGAGCAAGAGGAATACTACTTCATTGCTGGTGGAATTGCAAGCCAGTACAATCACTCTGGAAATCAGTTTGGCAATTCCTCTGGAAATTGGACATAGTACTACCAGAGGACCCAGCTATACCACTCCTGGTCATATGCCCAGAAGATGCTCCAACATGTAATAAGGACACATTGTCCACTATGTTCATAGCAGCCTTATTTATGATAGGAGAAACTGGAAACAACCCAGATGCCCCTCAACAGAGGAATGGATACAGAAAATGTGGTACATCTACACAATGGAGTACCACTCAGCTATTAAAAACAATGAAGTTATGAAATTCTTGGGGAAATGGATGGACCTGGAGAATATCATCCTGAGTGAGGTAATACAATCACAAAAGAACACACATTGTATGCCTTCTCTGATAAGTGTATATTAGCCTAGAAGACTGGAATACACAAAGTACAAACCACAAACCATAAGAAACTCAAGAAGAAAGAAGACCAAAGTGAGGATACTTAGTTCCTTCTTAAAAGGGGACACAATTACCCATGGAAGGAGTTGTAGAGACTAACAACTAAGCAGAGTCTAAAGGAAGGACAATTCACCTGGGAACCCTTCCCAGATTCAATCATCAAATCTAGACACTATTGTGGATGCCAACAAGTGCTCAATGACAGGAGCCTGAGATAGCTGTCTCCTGAAAGGCTCTGACAGTACCCGACTAATACAGAAATAGATGCTCACAGCCATCCATTGGATTGAGTACAGGGTCCCCAATAAAGGAGCGAGAGAAAGGACCCAAGGAGCTGAAGAGTTTGCAGCCTCTTAGGAGGAGCAACAATATGAACTAACTAGCACCCTCAGGGCTCCCAGGGACTAAAACTCCAACCAAAGAGTACATATGGGGGGGGGGGACTCACGGCTCTAGCAGCATGTGTATAGCTGAGGATGGCCAAGTCGTTCATCAGTGGGAGGAGAGGACCTTGGCCCTGTGAAGTTTCTATGCCCCAGTGTAGGGGAATGCCAGGACCAGTAAGCAGGGGACGTGGAATGGTGAGCAGGGGGAGGGGGGAGGGAACAGGGGATTGTTTTAGTTTTTGGTTTTTTAATTTTTTTCTTATTTTCTTTTCTTTTTCTTCTTTTTAAAATTTTTATTGCATTATAATGAGAAAAGTTATATGATTTCAATTTATCTGAATTTGTTAACATTTAAAAACATATTTTAAGTAAATAGGATTAAATCACATTATTGTTTTCCTTTTGTACCCCAACTCCTCGTAGAGACCCCCCTTCAATACCTACAATATCTTTGTCATATTCTTTAAAA
The DNA here is from genome assembly GCF_008632895.1 of Mastomys coucha. Lineage (NCBI taxonomy): Eukaryota > Metazoa > Chordata > Mammalia > Rodentia > Muridae > Mastomys > Mastomys coucha. The sequence goes on from NW_022196897.1 coordinate 41,577,549, forward strand.
TTCATAATATATTATAACAATTAAAATGAGTATTATAAAAGTTGTTTGATATAAAACAACAATCAATTTAACAGTCCTATGTAGATGCTTGTCTACAACACTGAAAACACATACGTTTTTCTCAATATAAATTTTAAATAACTCCAAATGTATTATCTGTATATTTCAAAATAATTCATCACTATTAATATTTTCTTAAATGAATGTAAATATATAAAATGTTTTTGTTTGTTTTATATTTAGTAGAGCTTAAAATCTTGGTTCTTACTGTGGTAACTTGATACAAGATATACAAACGTTAAGCAAAGCATTCAGACTTTCTGTTTATTGCTTTCTTACAAACCCCCTCCCAATTTAATAGTCTACATTTCTTTTGGGTATATAAATACTTTTAAGATATGTAAGCTGTTCTGAAAACCATAGTATAGTGTAAAAACATGATATAAATAATACTACTAATAGAGAGGCAAGATAGGAGAAGCAAGATCTCAAGACCATTATATTGTACACATCAAGACCATGTCACGAACAAACAAGCTGAAAATATATATGGATTGTATAATATTGGACCTATTTCTCCAATTACCAAATTAGAGAGACCATTGGATGATAGTCAATAAATTTCTAATTCCTCATATTTTTGGATTTCAATCAATTAGGATATGTTGGTAGTATTAATTTTCATATTAAGATATTAAGAAAAAGTAATTGATACTTCCTGTTGTTTTTGTTGTAAGAGGTGGAATTAGGTTTGTGTGGATTTATTGAAAAATTACTTTCTTGCTTCTTCTAGAGTGTAGTTTTGCTCCTTATGTTGATGTTTTCTATTTCTTTTCTTTTCCTTTCTTTCTTTTTTCTTTTCTTTTTTCTTTTTCTTTTTTTTTTGAGGAGAATGTGGGAAAGGAGATACTGTAAATAAGAAAACATCTAATAAAAAAACAATAAAAATATTTAAAAAAAAAGAAATATAGGAGAACACAGGTAAACAGGTAGAAGCCCTTAATGAGGAAACACATCCAAGAATTTCAGGACACAGTGAAAAGACCAAACCTAAGAATAATAGGAACATTGTCTTTATATTTAAAAATGCATGTTTGACAAGATGGTTCAGCAACTAAAGGTACTTACCCCAAACCTGAGCAAGTGCGTACAATTCAGGGAAACACATGGTAGAAAGAAACCAGAAATAATTATCCTCTGATTTCTACTTGTAAGCCACAGCCTGTGTGTAAATGTATGAGAGTGTGTGAATATAAATGTTCTCTCTCTGTCTCTCTCTCTCTCTGTCTCTCTCTGTCTCTCTCTCTCTCTTTCTCTCTATCTATCTCTCTCTCTCTCTCTCTCTGTGTGTGTGTGTGTGCATCTGTTTTCTGTCTTTCTGTCTCTCACACACACATACACACAGAGAGTTTTAAAAATACTTTTATTGATACAAATAAACTCCTTATTGCTTTTCAGTCATATCAATGTTAAATTCAATACTGACTTCATTACCTACTAGATCTTCCATCCCAATCCTTTATCATCAATTTTCAGAGAACCTATCAAGTGTAAATTTCCTCCCTTCAAAGACAACTACTGTTTCCCCCTCAGAGAATATGTAAAATGCATACTGCAGTACTCGGAACTTCTCTTCCTCTTCTTTTCAGAATTTATTTTCAGTCTGACTCTCTGCCTTTCACTCCTTAAGCCCTCAGGTCACCAATATTCTTCTCTTATTAAACTTCTCATAGCATAGGATATTAAACCAGTCACTTGGCATTTTAATTCGAATAATTGAGATCACTGAGATTTTAAAATATAAAGGCTCATTTGGTATAGACTATACTAACCCCTTATTGAAGTAATTTTAAATGTTGAGAAGGCATTTCTATGCCTCTCCCTTCTTTTCCACAATTGAATTGGTGGGGAGAAAAGGTCCTTACATTATCCCTGAAGTAATGCTATATGGGTAATCACATTGTGATTTTAGGGTTTTACAAAGTTCAAGGATGATCTAAACTAATAGAACATATCCTAGTACATTGTTTTGGGATAATACATTGCTATTTTCACACTTCTGAGTATTCAATTAAATTTGGGTGTGGGGGTGAGGGAAGAGTAGTATAGCAGCCTTTGCAAGAGTAGAAAGATTCCTGAGGATCGTAAGGCATTATTAATTTCATAGTTTCTCTTCCTTTTAATCTTAATCCTTATCCTATCACAAGGAAATATCCATAGTTATAGGTTGGACCAGGATGATTTGGTAAAAAAGAGAAGACACGTAAAAATCAACTCCTAAGACCATAGCCTTACTTGATAGAAATATAACATGGCATGTGCAGAACAAAATCACCCGAGAACCCGCTGTTAAGAACCTGTTTCTGTGTTTAAATAATGCATGACTAGGTAAGTCTGACTTAGCATTTTTGTATTGAAGATAATTTTTTCATGCAATATATTTTGATTATGGTTTCTCCTCTCCCAAATCCTCTTAGTTTCTCCCCATCTACCTATCTACCTAACTCTACATCTTTTCTCTCTGCAAAACTTCTTTTTTAGGAATAGGAAAAAGAGAAAAAGAAGAGGCACAAAAACCATGCAAATGATACACATAAAAACACAAATTTGGATACTATAAGGTACAAATAGAAAAACAATGAAGTAAAACTTTCACAACTGAAACAATATGAAAAGAAATAAAAAATACCGTTGAGGTCATTTTGTGTTGGCCATCCATGGCTAAGCATGAGTATATTAAGTGTGATTATTATACCTAGTAAAATTTCACTGGGGAAAACTAATTTTTACTTTTCACATAGGTATGAATTGGACATAATGTCTAGGTTAGGGATGCCTTTTATCTCTACTTCTCCTTCATAGTACTGTGATTCTATTTGGCAAGAATCTGTTGTGTGCTATGCCAGACAGCACAATCTTAGTTAGTTCATTTGTAGGTCAGTCCCATTTTTTTCTCTAGAAAACACTCTTTCCTTGATACTTGGCAGTAATCTTAACTCAGTTCTAAGTATGAGCACTATAGTAACACATGCCTATAATTATTATATAATCAAATCATGATAGATCTGCTTACAACCTATTGTTATTGTATATTGTTCTACATATTTTGGATATTTGATAAAACCTACTAAAATATATAATTTCTATGCTACAGAAACTGTAATATGTTTATATCTTTTAAATATTATATGTTAAAGTATTTAGTGGTAGAATGATAATCATAAAAATCATAAATCTTAAGTGTTTATGAGTAAAACATAATAAATATCTTTAAACACAAATAAAGCACTGTGATATGGAAAATAGCTCTTTAGTTGATATGACCAGACATTGGTAATCAGCTATCTTTATTTCATAATAAGAAAATACTAAATTATGTTGTAACTATCAAAACCATATAAAAACCTACTATTTTAAAATATAGGTTACACAGCAGTCTTCCTGGTATTCTGAGTCCTGCAATATTTTGGTTTTCTCTTGTGTAGTGCTTCCTGTGCTAAAGTAGCAAGAGTTGTAAAGAAAATGTATATATTAGCACTGGGCTTCCCATGATTTGTTGATTTCTGAATTGTGTCCAGTTCTTTTCTGTGGTGGTATCCATTTGCAATAAGAAGAGAAACTACTTTGGTAAGGGGTGGTAGCCACAGTTATCTGTAGGAATAAGGATAAAATTTAGAATAAAGCATTATGCTGGACTTGTAGAAGTCATGCGCCATGATTACAAGGCAAAATTAATGCAGGTCTTCCTTAGGGAAGAATAAGAGCTTACTGCTTTATTCAAAACTTATTAAACATGCTTGCCTTTTCTTATTCATAAGTACACATAGTAGGATGGAAGATGGTTTCGAGGAGAGGTGGGATTTCTGTACTCTTTGTAGCATCTGCTGTAATACTGAAGTCATGTCATGCAGAGGGTATGAACATTCACTCTTTAAAACTTACTTAGGACATTCTTCTGGATACAATACTTTATTATGAGCAAATTCAAGCAAAATGGTGAGTCAAACCAGAGTGTTATTAAACTAATATTGACTCATTTATCAAGGAAGTTTTGAAATTTGGTTTTCAATATATTGTCAAAATAGGTAAAGAGATTGCATAGTAACCCCACATTGCCTCATTCATATGTTGATATATTCTACTCAATTTCAGATTTCTATTAGAGGAAAAAATCCAAAGTTATTAGATGGAAATTGCTCATATTATCACACAAACTATTCCCTTGCCAACAATAACTTTTCCTGTAAGGTTTCTTTATTTTTTTCCATGACTTAAATCTACTTGGACCACAATATATAATTTCCAAGTAATATTGAAAACTGTACATATAATTCTTTTCACCATATGCTCAGCTTGTATTATCAACTAATATTCGATTTTATGTTGCCTTGGAAGATTAAAAATTCATTCATTTAACTAAGATCACAGCCTTTGTTTTCTTCCCTCAACAAAGTCCAATGCATTGCATAATTTTGTATGATTAAGAATTAACAATTGCCAACAATTGTCCATGATAAATCTATTTTTGGAAGATTGAATTTCCCCTTCTTTATTAATATACTTTCTGCTTACAACTGTATTAAAACCAGGGACTACTCAGAGGAATGTGTGTTGATACTGAATTATGACATTATCCCACAAGTGCGACTGTGATCGTCTGTTCAAAGAATGGGAAGCATGAAACAGCGTAGATGCTTTTGATAACAATAGGAAAGCCCAATCTGCCATTCCAAGCATTCTTTTAGTTCATATGTAGTACATATGCACATTTTCAGATAAAATGCTCACTTATCAAAAAATAAACCTAAAAGCCATGTTTAAGTTAAAACAAAATCAATGTATAAAAATGAAGTGTTATTTATAAATTTTCCCATGGAATGTGCTCATTGAGGCCAAAGAGTTTCGCCATGCATCCCTCTCATATACCCCTTTACCTTTGTCCAAGGACAATGCATCAATATCCTCCTACAATTATGAGGTGACTTCTAAATATCAATTCCAGTCATTGAACATCCTAGAGGAGCTTTGTTCAGTTTCTTTATTGTTCAGCATTTCTCTCCCGATGAGACTATCTACTCCCAAAGAAGCCAGTCCTAACTCCTTCTAAAGCACTCATTTACTGAAAACATTTGTAAAGTGGATGCTTAGGAAAAAAGCATCACCCTCTCTTAGCATCTTGTAGCTTCTTTTCAGCATGTGACCTTGACATTTCAGTAATTGCTTCAACCTTAGTGAACCCAGTCTTTGTGCCTCTGCCAGATGAAACACTTCCTGGGATCCTTATTTTAGAAATCTCCACTTTGATTACTGAACCACTACCTTCTCCTCAGCCCTGGCTAGGGCCTCTTTCACACTGCCAACACATCTGAATCAAGTGTTTTTTCCCTGTAAAAATGGAGAGCCCATGGTGAAAAGTGGTTCCATATTACTTGTCTTCTTTTATGATTCAATTTTGTTGAACAAAATGTATTTGTGAAACTGATTCCCTACTAGTTATTTTTAACTAAACCTGATTGATATGCCACAACATCTACAAAATGGTTTAAATTAGATGTTTTAAATTTGAATATTTGATGTCAGTTTCTCATGTATATTGTGTATTAACTATTAATAGTATTTCAAATCAAGATGATACAATATAAGGGAAAAATATAAGGAATTAAGGATATTATTGGAGAAATAAACCAAAATTAAAGAAAAAAAGAAAGAAAGAAAGAAAGAAAGAAAGAAAGAAAGAAAGAATAAGAATTTACCTAACTATATTTTTTCAGGGAAGTATATATTTTCTCTGTGCTTGTGTTGCATACATAAGTGAGATATTCTGGTGGGGGGCAGTAAAGTCTTGCATGTTGTGTATGTCAAAGTAGTTTCTATGGTGAATGTTTCTGGACCTCTAAAACTCATGACAAAACTTAGTATATGGCTCAGTAAAGTACCTATTGCACAAACATGAAAACTCAGGTTCAAATCCCCAGCACCAACAAAGAAGGCCATGAATGGTGCCTTGTCTGTGACCCTAGCAAAAAAAAAAAAAAAAAAAAAAAAAAAAAAGACAGAATCAAACTGAACTATAGCTCATTGGCCAGTTTATCTAGCTAGTTAGTTTTGAGTTCAGTAAGAGAGCTTGTCTCAAAAAACAAATAAACAAAAGACGATATTAAACTGGCCTACATACACACAAGCATACATGTGCAAGCAAGCATACACACACACACACACACATACACACACACACTTGGCACATGCATATACATGTATACACAACAAGAGAAAGAGATAAAGGAAGGAAGGAAGGAAGGAAGGAAGGAAGGAAGGAAGGAAGGAAAGAAGGAAGGAAAGAAGGGACAAAGAAAGAAAAAGAAAGAAAGGAAAAGGAAGGAAGGAAGGAAGAGAGAAGGAAAACTTAACAGGTGATGTGTGGTTGTGGCTGGTGACTAGATCATATGAACATCTGTCTAGGGATGTTTCAGGCTCCTTATAAGAGTCCCCAACAGGAACTACCTTGTCCCTTCTTTAATGTGAGGAGCCAAATGTGACAACAGTCCTTGTGAAACATAAGGTAGGCTTTCACAAAAAGATCGGCTGGTTCCTTGGCTCAGAAGTCTAGGCTCTAGATTTGTGAAAAGGACATTTCTAGCTCTATCAGCTATACAGTTTGGACAATTTTGTTATAGCAGCCAGAACAGACTACAAGAGAGGTCCTTTCCTGGAACTACAAGCTGCTACTGTTTCTAGGGAGATGCAGTGCAATGCTTCAATAAGTTTGACAGTAATGAAGAATGCAATCTATATTAAGCACCTCTATAAACAGCATACTGTCAAAATCTCATGTATCAATAGTAACTGGTTTCTAAGTGTTTTTAAAAAATTGAAAATCATTTGAATATTTTATTCATACTTTCTCTTGGCTATGATAATCCCCAGAATGTGGCCAACAGTTCTAGACAACGCTGTGATACATAAGCTTTGTATAAATCAGATTGGGATTTCTGGCAAGTATCACCTTAGATGTAATTAATTGAAATTTTCATGTTCTCATTTAATTCTGTCATCCTCCTTTATAAGAGTTAACTAGTGAGGAAATTTTGTATTTCATTCCCACTCTTTTCAATATGTTTTAAGCCATATAGTTTAAATCTCCATATAGTGGTTTATTTTTCATGTTTTCTAACATTCTAGAAGTAGAGTTTTGAACATATTCTGAGACTCATGTTTTCACCTTGTGTTCTGTTCCTGATTTTCATCCATGCTTTAGAAGAGCCACTACCTAGTTTTTTGTGAGAAAAAGAAAGAATAGGCCCCAGTCCTGAAGTAACCTCCAGGTGAGAAAATGACAATTTGTTCTCATACTTCCTTTGATTCAACGTACAACCAGCTCAGTGTTCTTCCATATGCTAAGAAAAAGACAATACTATAAAGGAGAGACAACAAGGAGATGGTTTCACTGCAGAGATTTTTTTATTGGATATTTTCTTTATTTAATTTCAAATATTATCCCCTTTCCAGGTTTCCCTTCCTCCTGGAAGCACCCTATCACAACCTCCCTCCCCCTGTTTCTATGAGGGTGTTCCTCTACACACCCACCCACTCCCAGCCCCCAGCTCTCAGTTCCCCTACACTGGGGCATCTATCCAGCCTTCATAGAACCAAGGATCTCTCCTTCCATTGGTGCATGACAAGGCCATCCTCTGCTACATATGCAGCTGGAGCCATGTGTACTCCTTTGTTGATGGCTTAGTCCCTGGGAGTTCTGGGGGGTCAAGTTGGTTGATATTGATGTTCTTACCATGGGGTCTTTGCAGAGATTTTTAGTTCTGCAATCCCACAGTGAATATGAAACACCAAGCTTATAAACAATAGATTCCTGATATGAAGATGAGGCTTGGAAAAGACCTGCTCTAAATTCTACTTTAATTCTTATTCTGTATCGGTTCAATTTGTGATCAAATGGTAAGAATTTAAATGTAATTTAATGATTCAATTTATTTGTCAAATTTCTAGGCTAAAGGATTAATTCATGCTATTTTGTATTTCTAGGGAAACTGGACTAGAATCAACCTCTGATAATTCTCTCATAGTCTGAGTGTTCCCAGGAGTATCCTACTTCCTCATGTACTAAGACTCGTATAGAGTATAGAAAAAAACCAGAGATTTGGGCATTGGTGCCCTGTGTCCTTACAACTGGGGCAAGAGAACAGGGTGGTAGAAGTGTACATGCCAACATGAAGGAGTCCTTACCACATCTATTTTGTTCACCGAGCTTTAATGGGGATCATCAACACTAAAAACTGAAATAAATTAGGAGATTTTTACAGCACAATCTACTTCTGGATCCTATGAATTTAAATAGGCTTAAGTAAATGGTCAAAGACAGTAATTGTGAAATAGTGTAAGTATCTTTGATCCAGTGGAGAAAGAGCTCTTACTAAAGATTAAAATTAAATGTGATGTATAAAAATAAAGATATATTTTCTTCTCTGAGTAAGCTAAGGCTACTATATCTTCCGTTGCTTGTTTATATGGTAGCTTTTTAAATTCCTGATGTATGTCTAACGTAGAAGCATTATTTCTGGTTAGAGCTAAACTGAGAGCAAGGAGTCTGCCCTAACAAAACTCTCAATAGCAAAGAACAGAAAAAGCCCAGACCCTTTACAACCACTTCCCAAAAGATTTCAGGCAATATGTTCCATTCACAGTTAGTCCTAGTCTAAGGAAAGATGATAGCTGTCTTTTAAATTTGGCAAACATGTTGAATCTACAATAGATTTAAAAAAAAAGTCAAAAGCTTTTCCTTTTGTGCTAAATCTCCTACTTTATTTTCTCTCTGTGAGTCTGTGGGAAAATGCAGTAATGAAATATTGTTGCCATGATTTTGTGAAAACTAGATGTTAAGATGGTTATTGTTCACAGGCTCTTGTGATCGCTAGTTCTGATCATTTTTATTTTCTGACTTTTTCTCTTTTGCTTTAAAAATAAAAACTTCTTTTCTCATCACTTCCTTCCTTACTCCTGTCAGTTATTTTTCTTGAATTCTTATATATTTTCTCTCTTACTTTGCACTCATTCAGCATGTGTTACACTTTCCTTCTTTTGAGTCTCTATATAGAATAAGCATAACTTGCAGCACAGAACAAAATTTATTTAAATATGAATTAATACATTTGATTACTAATCTAAACAAGCTTTTTCTCATCTAAATTCTTATAAATAATTTAAAATAATGAACATGTGGTCTTCAAAAATTAAGTTTAAAACTCTGAAAACAATACTTGATCATAATTGGAATGAGGACAAGTCAAATAAAAATATAACTGTTAAAAAATTAGTGGATTTTTAAAACTTTAAAGATGTTCAGCTTTAGTTTGGGTGAAATAAAACAGTGTAAAGTGTGGCAAACAGACACACATATAGATGTGATGGAATTATAAATTAATGCAATGCCTTTGGCCATACCTATTCAGATTATTAGGTATACATGGACAAATAAATTTTAAGATTAAGTTTTAGGTGAAATTAAAGGCAATTTATGTGCTATAATATTTAATATATATGTTACATTGTGCTATGTTTTGTTTATAACCATAAATATAAAGCTTTCAATGTCACTTAGTAGATGATTTAAAAATAAAATACTACATGATTACTATGATGAGTTTTGTATGAACAGAAAACTAAGGAAGTGCATTTGAACAATATGACCACCTTTGTATAAAAACAAAGACTATATCTCTACGAATTTCTACGACTGAATATTTAGAATTCTAAATGCAGGTAGACTAGTGATAGATGCCTGTACTTCCAGAATTTGAACTACTGAGGCAGAAAAATGGTGAGTTTGGACTTTCTTGAGGCAGATAAAGAACATTTACCTTAAAAATGAGCTCACTAAATGAATAAGATAAAGAAACACTTGTTCAATGTTGCTATATAACTTTTGGAGGGGCAGAGAAATAAAAAAATAGCAAAAGCAGTTACATTTGATACAAAAGACAGACCTCTGAAGTAAAGGTTTGGTTCCAGCTACATCATTCTTAACATGTATACACATTGAGGAACATAACTATTAGGGAGAATTCATATATACAAAGGACATTCATTAGCATCCTTTATAGGCTGTGGCTCAAATAGTCTATCAATACCTATTTCCCAATAAAAAGACCAAGAATCCCATAGTTATTCAGTCCTCAAGCCTGGATGTCATAGTGAGTGTTGAGTCTACACTTAAATCCCTAAGAAGTAGGTTCTAACATCATTATAGCAGTGCCTCAGCTGTAGGATAGGTGAGCTTGTCCATGAGAGTGAGATCTACCAAGGAAAAAGCAAAAGCTTCCCTTTTCTTTGTCCTTTTATATAAATTACCAACAGAAAGTGTGACCCAAAGTGGGTCTTCTAATCTCAAAGGAACCAAATATAGACTAGGACTTTTTTTTTCTTTTAATGTTGGAATTTTTGTAGAATCTCTCTTCTTTCTCAGTCCTCAAGTCGACCAGGTACTCATACTAAGTTCATGCCTATTTCTCATGTGCAATTACTGTTAGTTGGAAGTATGTACACACAGGTTATTATTACTAGATGGTTGATGATAGATGAATTTTATCATGCCATCCTTCCAGAAGCATTTTAAAGACAGATTTTTTTTATTTGTAACACATCATAAACCATGGTAGAATTTCAAATGTCACTGAGGTAGCGCAAAACATGTGTTCTTAGAATGAATCCTACCTCTGCTATAAAACCATTCTTACAACCAGAATACTCTATATGTAAGGAATATGGAAAATTCTGTTATTGCTTATATAATAAAAGCTTCTCAATTAGAGTAGGGTAGATTAGTTACAGTAAGAAAATGCTGCAGTGCCTGTATCAAATGTACTTTCTTGATATTAAGGACAGGAAAGAGTAGACTGGAGAGTTGACCCAAAACAATCCTTTCTGCCTATACACACCCAGACATGTTTTTCATTTCTCTATGCAGTCACAAGGCAGCGTACACCTAAGAAGTGAGGGCATACAATTCTCCCTCTCTTTGGAGAAGGAAGGAGATGAGTGGAACCAATTGACATGTGTACTGTTTTCATCCATTTACTGAATTTCATTTTCCAGTACTTTAACACTAAAAAGAGAAGTGTACAAAAATAACTACACTAGAAGTCTTCAGCTGTAATCTCTGTGTTAAATAATTATAGCTCTCTTCAACCTCTATTATACACTCCACATCTAAACTTTGTTTAGTTTTTCTTTTTTCTTTTTTGAATTTTGAAAGCTAGGTATCAATCAATATGAAGCAGGGAGCACATAGGGAGGAATAGTGACATTGTGAAATACACGGTGCTCCATTTGGGGGTTTTTATAATTAGTACGTGATTGTTATGAGCTTTTCACCCAGTGCCCAGCACAAATTAAGTACTCAGTAAATGAACTGATTTTAAAAGTAGGTTCATGTGGTGCTAGATAGATGGATCAGTGGTTAAGAGCACTGGCTGCTCTTCCAAAGGATCCAGGTTTTATTCCCAGTACCAACATGGATACCTAAAATTAAAACTAACTAACTAAATTAACAAATGTATAATAAAATAAAGTACCTCAATCAAAAAATGGGGGGAAGGGTGTTGGAGAGATGACTTGATGGTTAAGAGCACTGGCTGCTCTTCCCAGCCACCCTTGTTTCAGGGAATAAACTCAGGACCTCTGGAAGAGTTCTTAATGAAATGTGATTCCCTCTGTGGCTGGGCATGTAAACAAAGCACTTATATACATTAAATAAATAAATAAATAAATAAATAAATAAATAAATCATTTTAAAAGTGGGCATATAAGTGGGACAATGAACTTTTCCTAATTTTCTTCTATAAGGTGCTAGAGAATGCAAGCTCATTTATGCTGTCTGAGGGGATCTTGTCTCTACTATTAAGCCTGTGAAGAGAAGCTAATGACCACTGAAGATGGTAGGAATACACGGTCTTTCTACTAAAACTGAGCCAATTCTGTTAACATGATTGTCAAGTCATGGATTCTACAGAGACACTGATTCCAATCCTCAGGTGTCTCATTTTTTAAATATATTATTGTGGTTTAATTCTTAAACACACATGCCATGTTATTTAATAAGTGCATTTCAAATCTTCAGTGAAGTTGAATGTATAGTGTAAATCAAACAAACTATATTTAAATTTCATTACCATGATCTACAAGAAAAAGATTAAATAATACAGCTATTATTTTAGCATATTCCTATGAGTAAAAATTTCAGTATTAGTCCCAAATGCATTTCTATGTTTCATTTTTATATTACAGAAATAATTTATAAGGCAACACTGCTGCGTATGCTTCTAGACTCACAATAAAAAGGAAAGATGCAATTCCTCATGAAGGATGATATTCTTTGGGACTACTGCTTTCATAAAACCTCTGCATCATAGCAGCTAAACTGGTGCTGGTTTTTCTTAGATGTAAATGTAACATCCATGCATCATATAACAAGAAGATTTTCAGATTTGCTTGTTTTTGTTAGCCTCTGTAGTCTTGGAATAAATCAAGACCTGCTTACCTTTTCTTCACTTTTCAGCTTCATTCCATCTAGTTCTACATTTTTTTTGAGTGTAATGTATCATTTTTTTCAAGGAAGTTCTTTATTCTTCTGACATCGTGCATGATTCAGCAAAACATCACGAGAGACAGTAATAGCTCTGGTGAACTGCCCTCCTATCTCAGCCAGACTACTAAAATATACTCTTAGAAAGAGGCTGGAGTTTTTAAAATTTCATTTTCCCTGTTTGTGACCTACTATATAATGATTTCACATGGCCTGTATTCACGTCAGACATCTAAGGCACCACAATCTTCTGGTTGATAGACTTGAATGTATATACATTAGAAACCACTCTTCTGTACAAATGACCTTAATCTAATTCCTTCTAAACTTTACTTTAATCTACTTCAGAAAATACTAATGCATTTTTGCTCTCTATTTGGGCTGATGGTCCATTAGTGCTATTTTCTACAGTCATAGTGGGAGGTCTTAAATTTTCCAAACTCTGATTACTCCAAATTCTGTTCAGGTTCAAACCACTACTTTTAATTCCCAAGTATCATCATATTTCTGTGCTGTACAGTACATACATATTTGCTTAAAGTAACAAGTGCTTATATAAAAATCTTCTTGATGTTTATAAAGTCATGCTTTAATAGCAATCACTAGATCACTTCTTGTAATTGCTTACAAGAGAAATTTTTCTCCATGGAGGAAAATAGGGTACAAAATGTTCAACAGAGTTTTATTTTACAAAAAATCATATGATTGCCTACTGTTCTCTGAAATTTGAAAACTACAAAAGTACTTGTTATTCACTTAAAGAAGTAGTTCCATTTGCTATCATGTGCCAATGACTATATGAGATGCTAAGGAAAGGTAATGGCTGGGAAATGTGTAGTTCCCGCATCCCTAAAGCACACCATAAAGGCAAAGATGGACAACTAAACAGGTATAAAACACAATTTGATAGAACCTATAATCTTTTGTTGATGAACACAAAGTAAGCAGATGCATGCTTCTAAACACTGATCATGTAAATATGTACCTGAGAGGCAATTAGGTGTAGGCTAATTGAAGTATGATGATTGAAGCAGAGGGAAGCCGTGTGTAAGCAATCCAAGCAGGAGGAATATCATGTGGAAAAGGACTCAGAATTTTCATTAGCTTCCTGGGAACTGAAGTGCGGTTGCATAAGGTATTGGAATTCATAAGAGATTTAACATTACATTTTTTTTGACTTAGGGTATAACATATTAGACTGTAGAACAATCATAATGTCAGAAAGTATAAAAGTGTTGCATTAGCTTTTCCACTGAGCAAGCTCAGGAGTGTGGCATGACTTCCGATTGCTTCATTTTGTTCCTCTTTACCCTATCATCCTGCAGTGTTACAAGAAAATGCACTTACAGAGCTCTGGGTGTCACAGAATTAGAATGAACATATCTGTAGAGAATTGATTAGTTTTCTTTCTGGTTGAGATGTACAACATGTACCGGATGATGAAGCTTTGCTATGCATGCCAGGCAGGAATAAGTAGGCAATTACTCCCCAAGGCATGGATTCTTTTTCTAGCTGTGAAAACTCTGCCATTTGTGAAGGGAGCTTTTGTTTTTTTGACCTAGGAAGCTACATTTCTCCATTGTTTCAAACCTCCACAAGGTTACTACAAATGAGGCATTTCTTAAAAAATCAAATATCTGTAAAATTAAAATGAAATCTAACATAATAAGATATATGGGGCATTTCCTGCTGGCTCAAAATTAGTCAATAGACATATGGATAGAGGAACAGAAGTGGAAATTATTCTAAATTCTGAAGAGAATTATGAATGAGTGGGGTTAGCTATCACTTGCAGTGAGGAGGATATTAAAAACTGGTGATTGGCCATCCTCAGGAGAGGCCCTTAGCCTTGTGAAGGTTCTATGCCCCAGTGTAGAAGAATGCCAGGGCCAATAAGCAGGAGAGGGGTGAGTTGGTGTGCAGGGAGAGGGGGAGGGAACAGAGGTTTGCTTCTGATGTTGTTTTTTGTTTTTTTGTTTTTTTTTTTTTTTGGAGGGGAAACTAGGAAAGGAGATATATGACATGTAAAGAAAGAATACCTAATTAAAAAAAGAAGACTTTGGGGATTTGATTTTTCTTTCTTCTGTTTTCAAGTGTTGCTATGTAATAAATTATTTTTAATTAAAAAAAATGTGATTGGACATCACTTTGAAAAATATATTACAAAAGTACTCTGACCTTCTTTGTTCACTCAGTAAAGACAGCTGCCAAGGCATCAGCCAACCTGTGGAGAGATCCAAGAACTGATGTGTTTTAGCAAACAAGTGCTGAGAACCTTAGGCCTGCTGCTTTGGGTTGAATTTTAGTTATTTAAAACTCACGTGTTCCTCAGAATAAGATCCTCATCTCTAAAGTCATTAAATTAACTACAGTGTGGCAAATACGATGGGTGTTAACCCAATATGACCTTAAAAGAGGAACTTGATACATGGAGAATATGATGATAATACCAAGAAAATAGTCATCTGTTGGACAAGGATTAGCACCTGGAAGAGACCTTAACTTAAAAGTTCAAAGAAGTACTCATGCTTACCAGCACATGGGTTTGAAATTCTAGTCTTCAGAATCCAGAGAAATTACCTTTTAGCTGATTACACTACCGGGCCTATGGAACACTGTTAGGGCATCCCTGGGACATAGTGTCCAATGAAAATGACTGAATAAATGGAGAATGACATTGAAAGAAGCTTCTGCCCCATTTGAGCTGGAAAAGAGGCTCAGGAGTACTGGAAACAGGTAAATCAGGAAAGGAAATCTGAGGTGGAGTGGAGTATAGGTTTATGGCTTTTATTGTAACATATGGAAGTGAATTTATCTGAAGACCTGAGAGGTGTTTGAGTGAAGAGGACTCTTGCTTGTTCAACCTAGACATTTCCCCATATTCCAAACTTCACCAAGGTTATTAAAGATGAGGCACTTCTTAAAAATGAAATACGTGTAAAATTGAAAATAAATCTAACATAACAAAAATTGAGAGGTATTTTCTGCTGTCTCACAAAAAGTTTGACTGAAGTCACTTCACATGCACATAAGAAGTCTAATTATGCGAACAGACCACATTTATTGGATGGAAAATGCACAGTTAGAAAATCAATGTGTAAAGTATAAATCTAAACTTTGGGAAATATGAAACTTTAGAGTGAGACTGGAAAATAGAATCCATCATTGAAACCAAGAGGAAGAAATCCTTACAGTTCATACACATGTGCCTTGAAACCAAGGTGAGAGGGACAAGATATGATCTTAAAATCATTCAAGAACAGATTTGTGTCTTCTTTCCCCTTTCTGGGAGAATATATTCAAAAAGCCTTTCAGGATCCCTTTTCTTTTTTTATCATTGACTTTCAAGATACTTCCTCTCTGCAGCTTCTTTTGAAGTTTAACCTGGATGTTCATCGCTTCTACCAGTTAGACAAGCCGAATCTTAGCTCTACTGAGAGTGTGCCATGACCAGAGATAATTTGCCTGCGGCTGTGAACCTCTTGTGTTATTTGTTTTCTTACATGGTTTACTGTGTCAAGCTACCAAACAGAACCTTATTAAGCAGTAAATCTTACTGCTATGCCATTTATATTATTTTCTGAACATTTCAAGATTTTGAATTATTTCATGATATAAATTAAACCAATGTAAAGTACTACATGATACTGAAATATAGTAGGAGTTAATAATCCTACTATATGCTAGAAACCAAAATTTTGATCTCAGGGCTCTAGAGAGATTAATCAGCTTTAAGAGCACATACTGCTCTTTCAGGAGATTCAAGTTTGAGTTCCAGAACCCATTTTGGGTGGGTAAGACTTAACTAGAGATCCTGGTGATCTGACATTCTCTGATGGCTTCTGCTGATGCTGCATTCATATGCAAATACCCATGCATGGACAAACATACATAATTTTCAAATAGTAAATGTCTAATGACTTTTATCTTATTTGAATATATTATTAAATATTTATTTTATTAAAAAGAAATGGCTTCTATTATTCCACTCAACTTGAATATATATAATTTTATATTATCCTTTAAAATTATATATAATATTATATAATATTAATATATATGTATAAATATATATTATATGTGTTGGTATCTTTTTTCTAAACCAAGTATCAATTGTATTAGCTGGAAAATAAGACAATCCTCCAGTGCACCACAGTATTAATTAATCCTCTTCTTCATCATCCCCAGCTCCAGCACCACCCTCGCCTTTCTTGGCATTCTTCCTGTTCACTCGGCCTGGATGGTCACCACCATAAGGAGAATGACGAGAGAAGTCAAATGTGTGTGCTTCTGGGAGTCCAGACGAACAATGAAAGATTGGATTTCACCACCCCCTTATGGACCCTGATAAGATGTTGGCGGATAAGCACACGGGCATGGTAAATAGATTTGGCTAGGCTCAGCTTAAAGACTTGGGTCTCCAGCCGTCTTACCAAGAAACACTCAATCTTCAGGCCCAGGATGTAATCCAGCTTTCTTTTGGCCTCATCCAGCACCCCAATGCAAACAAGTCATCTCAGTAAAGCGTTGCCTCCAAACAGACGCTGAGGATCCTTCTCATCCCAAGTCAACAGCTCCTGCACTGCCTTACGGATCTTGGCCAGAGTAAATTTCACTCTTCACACTTCACGTTTGTTCCAGAGTCTATACTCTCCAATCAACTTTAGCTCCTGGATGAGACGCAATTTCTCAAAGGGTCTCCATGGGGTCACACGACAAACCCAGCTTCTGGTGACCAGCATGTTGGCTTAGATAGGCTCACAGGGCCTATGAACTCATGCCCGTGACAAAGAGTATATGTTGGTATCTTAACGATTCACAGTGAGGACATAATTTGTAGCGTATTTTGTATCCCCAATGGATCAGTTATAGGACTTCCTTCAAATATCAAAATGTCATACAATAATGATATTTGCATGTAGTTATATAGTTTTCCTATATATTTTAAACTTACAAAAAGGTCAAGAAAAGATTCTGTTATGTATATTCATCTTCAAGTCATATAATAAATAATATAATACACATACCATGTTAAATATTCTTATAATGTATTTCTTAAAGAATAATGGACAAAAATAGTGTCTATATGTGTTTCATATAGGCACTTTTTAAAATATTTGTTTTCTGAGTTTGAATAAATCTCCTGCTACAGGACCTATAGATACTTAAGGAAGACTGGATAATTTGCTTTTGGCATTTAAAGTTCATGTTGATAGTGTTTCAGCTAACTTTCCTTTAACAGTATCTTCTTAGTGGTTAGAAACACAAACAAAGCTTTGCACATGTACATTGTGTCTGCTTCTATTGGACATGAGACCAATTTCCTTCTATCTAGTAACCTATATTTGTTTCTAATGTTGAAGATTTAGGGGAAATTTGAAGAAGAGAATAGTCAGGCTCCCAAGGAATTTGATTGAAATTTCCAAATAAGGAAGAACTGTGTGCAAACACATGTCTACTAATAGATTCTTTCCATTCATTCCATCCAATTTTGATGCTCTGAGATATTTTATAGTTTTGAATAAGTTTATGGGACTTGTTACATTCTGCATAACATTGAGATATTCTGTTATATCGTCAAACCCTGGACATCTTTCAGAAAATAAGCACAGTATTGGACAATGTAAAGTTTCCTTTCTTTTTTTTTAACATTCAAAAGATTTTTATGAATTTGTTGAGAATTTCATACAATGTATTTTTATCCTGCTTGTCTATCTATCCCTCCCCTAAATTCTTCCTAGATCTACCATATCTTTCAATTTCACGGTACTTTTTTACTCAATAATCCATAAAAATCCAATTTGTGCCAACCTCATACTTAATGGGTACCGGGCCATCCATTGAAACACACTGAGCCTACCATAGACCATACCCTTAAAAAACTTGACTCTCTCTGCCTCAGAAGGGCATCGAATGTCTATATCTTCTTAATTAGGCATGAAGACGCTTCAGTTCTTTGATATTTGATGCTAGAATTTTAACTAGCTTAATTTTGTGCAGATCCTGTACAGACAATCACAACTGAGTTCACAAGTACAGTGGTCCTTTCACATCTAGAAGACATCATTTCTTTCTGGTCCTCCCAGAGATCTGGATCTTACAATTTTTCTGACTACTCTTATATGACAGTTCTTGACCTTCTGGAGGGAGGGTTGTATACTCTACTGATACTATATTATGCACTTTGGCCAGTTCTGAGATTTTTGCATTAATCATTATGCACTGAAACATCTCTCAAGATGTCTGAGAGCAAGACTAATCTATGGGAATAGATATATGAATTTAGAGGGCAGTGTGATACTAACTCTAAAATGTTTTCAAAAGCCAAGCTGAAATCTACTATTTTGTTGTATATGCATATATGTTATATATACACATATATGTGTTATACATATAAATACATATGTGTTTTATAATTATACATAACATATATGTATATATATGTATATATATATATATATATTTGTGTGTGTGTATGTGTTTGTAATTGGAGTTACCACACATAGAGAGGAATTGTGCTCATCCCAGAGCCATGGGTTACCAAATAAAAAACTCAGAGACAGATGTGAGATATGTACCTCAAGTTGTAGATTAGTGGTTCCCGAGAGATCCCCTGACAAATAATATGGGATATTGTCATTATTCTTGGTTGGCTACCCGGATTTGATGGTAAGACCCTAGTTTTGAAGACACTGCATACATTGATCACAGAACATGAAGAAATCAATTTGGTACTGGCCAGGAAGCTTCTTCCCAGCTGGCTAGTTTTATAATGTTAGAAAGTATTATGGAGCTTGTAAGGTAAGAAAGTCATTTTTATCCATCAGTTTTATCCAGCTGTGAACCCTATGCCCCTAGGTTCAAGAGTAGCATAGATAATATGGAGGTAACCAACCATGCTCTGATTGGATTTAAAGCTGGTTCCACAGTGGAAACATATGCCTGGCACCATAAATCGAGCCAGGAACCCTTGGTAGAGGAGCCTACAGAATCCAGAAATGAAGTTATTTCTACTCAATTTAGCTTCTTAACCCCATAATAACAGCACAATAGAAAGTGTGTGAGCCAAATTCAAATGATACAAATTATGCTATCTATTGTTGCTCCTTCTCTGTTATCCCACTTCTGAAACTAGAGTTGTGGAACTAAAACCCACATTGATTTAAAATACTTTCCATAACTTAAAAATTAAGTTTTCTTATTTTTTGCTATTTTATGGAGCGAAGTCTTCAGATGGATGGTACATGTATATATCAAGGGACAACTCAATGTTTGAACTTAAAGGCTTGTGGTGTATCTTAAGGGAATACAATGAAGGAAGAAAGAAATTTCTACATATTTTATTCTGAATGTCTCCCTACACCAATTCTAATAAGTCAAATAAAAACATTAAACAAATTTAGTGAATAGAATCTCCCACAGTGTGTAGATTTCCTGCTTTTAGGAAGTTGAGTCTATTAATGCATATACATCATTTTCTTCAATGTCAATGTCAAGTGGGAGGGTTGAGGTTCATTTTAATCCAGATACCAAGAAACAAACACAGGCGGTCTCCTCATAAAATTCATTGCTATTCATGATAAAAGATAGATTTCTACTTAAGGTATAGGTTAATAAACTCTTATATATAACTTAAAATTTGTAAGTATATTTTAAAATAATTTCATTATAAAAAATCCAAACAAGTTGTGCATGGTCCCATATCTCGTATTCCAGCACTTGGGAGGGAAAAGCAGCTAGCTATCTCTAAATCAGAGCCCAGCCTGGTCTATACCTACTTCAAGGTAGGCTATGGAATATAGATATCGTGTCTCAAGAAAAAAACAAAGTCTGAATATTATCATTCACAGTATGGGTACAGGGCAGGGTTGATGCTTGCCCAGGGTTGATTCACTCCCCCTTTTAGAACATATAAAGTATGTTCTGAAACATACTTTATGTTCTGAGAGGTCACTTTGTATGAAACTAAAATATTGGGAATTAATTAATTTGATTTAATTGGTGGTTCTCTTTAAATGGATCTCCCTTCTGGTTCTTTTTTTTTTTATTTCGAATCCCCATACTCTCCTTTCTGTGGAATCATATCTAGTGCTATCAACTGAAGACAGAAACCTTTAATTGAACAAAACTCTACTTAAAGTTTTAAGAACAGTGACTGTTAGTTTCTGAGAATAGACTCTGTCAAATAGTGTTAAATAAATTTTTTACAGTGGTGTGTCAGAGATATTTTTGAAGAAAAGGGTTGGTAGATTTGTGAATAGATTTGTCTTCCGGTTGTCTGAAAAATAAACACCTCACTTATAGATAAAACAATGCTCTGACAGAGTTTTATCACTTTGTTCTTCCTTGCCACTGTTTCAAAACTCTAGTAACAGCTACATCAAAAATAATAAAAGAGAAAGTAAGGCAAACTTAGAAAGCTTGGCTTTGGGCAGAGCTGGAGTAGTAAGTAACTGGAGAACATTATTTATCTGAACTTTCTGTTCTGCATTTTTTCTTCCTGTATCTTTTAAAAGAACTACTTTTCAAAGAACACTGTCATTCAGATAAAACAGCAACCCGCAGAATAGGAAAAGATTTTTTTTTTTTTTTACCAACTCTCCATCCAATAGAGGGATAATACCCAAAATATATAATGAACTCAAGAAACTAGATATCCAAAAATCAAAATAAGCCAATTTCAATTCTAAACAGAATTCTCAATAAAGAAAATTCAGAAGGCTAAGAAGCATTTAAAGAAATGTTCAACATCCTTAGCAATCAGGGAAATACAAAACAAAACGACTTTGACATTTCATCTTACACCTGTCAGTGTGGCTAAGATCAATAATGCAAGTGACAGCTCATGCTGGCGAGAATATGGAATAAGGGCAACTCATCTATTGCTGGTGGGAGTGCAAACTTGTACAGACACTATGGAGATCAGTGTGGTGGTTCCTCAGAAAGATGGGGATTGATATGCCTCAGAATCTAGTTTTGTCACTCTTTGGCATACACTGAAAGAACACTTCATCCTATCACAAGGACACCTTTTCAACCATGTTCATTGCTGCTCCATTTATAATAGCCAGAAATTAAAAGCAACCTAAATGTCCTTCAATTTAAGAATAGATTAAGACAATGTGGTATATTTATACAATAGAGTGTTACTCATTTAAAAATGAGATCATGAAATTTCCAGGGAAATAGAACTAGAAAAAAAATCATCCTGAGTGAGGGTGATTTGTAGGTACATGCCTTGACTTGGGTAATGAAAACTGTGCTCTGTGTTTACTGCCATCAGAGATAAAAGGATTATTCTCAGTGGACTGAATGTCCTGACCTGTGATACACGCCTGCTCTTGTATTTTGTAAACTGGGCCAAACTCAAGGAACTACTTTGGTGGAGGAGCCAGATAAACATATATTTGCTTCAGCTAACTTCTAGAGGGCAAAAAAATATATTCTAAAATCAACCTCTGGAAACTTGTAGCATGCACACATATGCTTGAATTCCTCTTGGTTGTTAGTTATAGATTACAACAATTTGTGAGAGAGCCACTTATGGAAATTCACTGTGGGAAAGGTTTACTTCACAGGTTTACTAGTAGATCTGTTTCTTTTTCCAGTTGACTAAAACATTGCTCTCTACATTTGATGAGCTCCTTAAGTTCTCCTTGTATCAAGGGTCAGAGAAGTATAAGCATGTAGTCAGGCCGCAACTGTCTGTTAGAAGCAAATAAATCACAAGATATCCAGTCTGGGTTGCTCTTTATTCTGCCTTTCTCCTTGGTGCTGGCAGATAAAAGCATGATGTATTGCCAGAGAGACAACCTTCTTTTGCACTCTAAATGTTCCTATGCCAGAGAAGAGTTCAACCATTCACATCCACCGCTTTGCCCATATACTTGACATTGTTGTGGTGAGGAAATCTCTGTGAAGGGGATGATTTTTTATACAGGAAGTGTTACTGTCCACTAGACTCATTGCCCTCCCTAGGCTTTTGGAATACCATAAACTGTGAAAATGTGGGGCCAATTACTGTGTGAACAGAGAACAGATCGAATGGAGAATGGAGAACATTTTCTATCAGTGTGCAGGGTATAAAAAATAATGTAAAAGGCTACCTAAGCTGGGATCCTGTATAATGCATTATTTAGCAAAATCTTTTCTTTGTGTCATAACTAAGCAAACTCTAGTGTTGGTATTTCATAGGACATCAAGTGATTTGATGAAATTCATGCCAGAGTAACTAATTTAAGCTCTAACTTACCAATTACCATGGTAAATGATATCTTATGAAAATAAAGGTTATAGTTAAGCATAATAAAAGTTATACTTAGATTGTAAATTTAATACATTACAAGGTACAGAAAAGAGCTGTAAATGTTTGAAATTCAACTCTTCTTCCAGTCAAGCACAGAGTATACTATTATGAAATGCATTTCCTTTGTTCTGTGGTTGTTTTGCCAAATCTTTTGTTTCTAATACAGTGAGGTGTAGTTTCATGAAGGGAAGGGTGAACTTGTTTCAAAGTATTTTTATTAGCATCATAATTAAGAAACAAAATTAATGACAAGTTATCCTTCCCTGGGTATTTGGAATCTTTATCTCTTCTGATATGTATTTAAAAATATGTTTTGAAAATAATTTTAGCAAACAAATGTAAATTTAAAGAAGGAAACTTCATCTTATACATCTTGGTTCTGTGAGTTGAAAGATGTTTCCATTATCAAACTCATTTTATTTATGTTTTTTGACAAATGGAAAAGAATGATTTGATCTTTACATTTTATGTGATTTGCATTCTCAAAGGATAGTTAATAATGCATTTGGTGAGCATTAACAAAAGGTAGCACTCAGGCCACAATTAATGCTTTCTTTGTCAGCAGACAGAAGAGAAACAAGTAACAGCCTAATGGAGAGTTTTTCAGGTACACAGTGGTCAGAAGCCCACCCTTTCTTCATAGTAAAAGCATCTAATGTTCAGCCTAAGAGAGAAAACATGTTCAGCAGCATCGCTATCAGGCTGTTAATCACTGTTAAATATGTGTATGTTGCATTTTCATAAATGGTTAGAAGGGATGTTTTAGTGATGTCTGTGGTCTTAAGTTCTGAGTTGTAATCTAACCACAGCCCCCCTCCTCTTACCACTCCATGAACTCACAAAGCCATTTTCAATTTATACAGGTCACAGATCAACCATCCTAAAAATTAATCACCCTGTTTAATCTTAGGGATCCCTCTAGGACTTTTCTGTGACTCTGCTTCCCGTTTCATCTGCAGGCAGCGTGGGCAGAGATCAGAGGCTAAAAGTGATTCCCCCAAAGAGCTCATGCTCTACAGTCCTTTTGGTCCCTGGAAGTGCCTCATGAAAGAATTAGAAACCTCCTCCTGTGATCAGAGGCAAGTACTGCTGTGGGACACAGTCACACCTTCAGAGAAGGAGCTTTGAGGTGAAATAAAGAAAAAAACAACATAAAGACAGGCAGCAAAACAGGTCTGCCATTTGACCTTACTGAGACTCAGGGCCCCTGTAGCAGCAGCTGGTGCACAATGATATATACAAGTAAGTAATCTACAAGTAGAATGCTTCCTGGTCCAAAGGTGGTCAAGAATTCTTCCTATATTCCACTACCTTGTCCTTCTGACCTACATCTTACCAGTTTCTAGAACCTATTTGTGGGTCCAACATCAGCATTACACAGTAGCTGTTAGAAATTAAGAATTTCTCTTGAATCAAAGAACTGCAAGTTTTAACAAAGCTAACAATATTTGTGCACTGAAATCGTAGAGACCCTATTCTGTATTATTCCTCTTTGATTTAAGTTAGCACATGATTTGTTCTGTGCTAATGCATAGATCACTAGGCAATTACAATTCAGGATTTGCCATGTGCTGCCTTTTTCTCATCATTGAATGAATGGAGAATGTGTGGTGAGGGAACAGATTAGCATTCATTCAGAGAAATTATTCTATTTCAATTAAAGGATTCGACAAAAGTTACTCTTTTATGATAATAGGTCTAACACATTCGCAGAACAGTTAGAGATACAAAGGAATAGAGTGCATGTTCAAATTTATTCTTTTTATTCACTGTTTTAATCTTGCATTTTTATATGGAGTTATGTCCTGAAATGGATGTTGTATTTACTGATATTGAAGCAATTACCGAAAACTGGATTATGAAGTCTGAAAACTGCGGATTTTAAGTGATACAGAATAATGAACATGTCCTAGTGGATTTCATAAAAATCTGCATTTGCAACCAGTTAGCTCTTTGCTTCTAATAAACAGAGAAGGGTTAAAGGAAGACTCCTGCAGAGCCAGCCTCAAGGGAAAATGTTCCTTGTAGTGTTATGGAAAAATTCTTTTATATATGTAGTTATAACAGTCATTAATTTTCAAACTAGATTCTCAAAATTTATCATAGCATTTTCTATCTTTCCATGGTACACTTAATTAATACTTATAGATTTCCTGCTAATTTAATACTTAGATTTTACTACTTTTAACTGTAAGCAGTTGAACTGTTTTTTCTTTATTCTAATCAGCTTTTAATTGAGTAATATTAGTGAATGTTTTCAAGATATTATCAGTACTCACATAGAACCAGATACATAAGTGCTTCTTAACCTGTGGGTCATGACTCCTTTGGAGAGATCTGTCTTAGTTAGAGTTTTACTGCTGTGAACAGACTACATGACCAAGGCAACTCTTACAAGGACAGATTTTAATTGGGCCTAGCTGACAGTTTCAGAGTTTCAGTCCATTATCATCAAGGTAGGAACATGGCAGCATCCAGGGAGGCATAGTGCTGGAGGAGCTGAGAGTTCTACATCTTCATCTGAAGGCTGCTAGTGGAAGACTCAATTCCAGACCGCTAGGATGAGGGTCTTGAAGCCCACATCCATAGTAGCACACCTACACCAACAAGGCCACACCTACCTCCAACAGAACCACATCCTATAATTGTGCCAGTCCCTGGGCTGAGCATATACAGACCATAACAGGGCATCATATCAGATATACTGCATATCAGATATTTACATTGCAATTTTAAAGAGTAATTTTAAAGAGTAAATTAGAGTTATGGAGTGGTAATGAAATAGTTTTATGGTTAAGGGTCACCATAGCATGAGAAACTGATTAAAAGTTTGCAGCATTAGGAAGGTTAAGAACCACTGATACTCATGAATTCAAATGTCAAATGGTTATTTTTGTATTATCTATGCAGAAAGTCTACATATTTTACTAGTTCTAATAATATGAAAAGATTGTGCTTTTACAAGATGAAAATTTTCTGCTTATTGAACTGCATTGATTGAGTAACTTAAAGGACCAGATTGATAGTGTGAGTTATATGCCCCATGGGAACAAATGAACATAAACGTAGTTGCATGTCTTGTAGATATTTTCTATGACTATTGTAATCTAGTTTTTCAAAAAACTAAATGTGTTCTTGTTAGGACAAAAGTATGAATTTTGCTTTATTTACATACAAGAAATGGAAATTGTAGTCCAATGCACAGAGTTCCTTGGGACTCAGTGCTTACCAGTACCTGCACTGTCGGCTCTACCTTCCACAGCCTCTTTACCCAGAGAGGCTACTATAGTTGTCAAAAGTCCTTGTCAATTCACCTATACATTAATTGTGTTTCATGCAGCTGGGAGAAATGCAAAGGAATTAGACAGATATCCAAGAATCAGCAATCACCATGCCAAGGCTTGCGACTGGAAAATCCTTCAAATCACAGGCCTAGCCTTCCTGCTCGAGTGCTCTGTCATTATGCTAGGAGTGGTCAATCATACCGTCTCAAGTTATTTGTGGCCCATTCCTGTGAAATTCCTGCCTTATATCAGCTCAATTGTATGACTTTATTTGGCCAATTTGGACCAAAAATGAGCAAAATGTGGCAAGTTCTTTCTTTTCAAAGCCTCTTTAATTCCTTGTCTCTCCACCCTCAATTCTGGAATTATCATGTGCTGCTTGGGATTTTAATCCACCCTAAACATAGAAACAGAACAAGTGAACCACTGAGTTATGTTGTATATAACATGGATTGGAGTTAATACACAAATACACCGTATGTAGCATTGGAGTTGCACCTAGGTTCTCACAAATGGCTAAGCAAATGTTCTATCACTAGGCTCCATTCCAGCCATCTTTTAGCTTTTTATTTTGAGACAGTACCTCCCTATGTTGCTCAAGCTGGCCTTAAACCCATTTTGTAGCCCAGGTGGGCACCAAAGCTGGATGTTCCTCTATTCTCCTGAATACCTTGGCTATAGACCTGAGCCTCCTGGGCCAGAAATCATTTTCACTCCAAAATAAATTCTTTCCCGTTGAACGTTCTCACGCTCTCATGCGTATGTATGCATGTGCCTTTGCCTTACTCGTTTTCTCTATTTGTGTATGGCTTTCATTGATTTATATCTTCTTCTGGTTTTTGTCCCTTATGTCTTTCTTTTTCAGCTACTACCTCCTGCCAACTCTCTGAGTTTCTCATGAATATTCCCCAGCACATTAGTCATTTTATCATCCTTGTTGAGCAGAATGTTCATGCCCAGCCAGTTAATTGGCCACTAGTCAGCCTTTATATTGGCATATATGAGAACTATGTGTGGCATACCATGCACTGTATAAAAATACTTTTGATAACAATTTTCATAATTTGAAAATGTCACATGCCCTTAAGACTTTTTCTTTTTTAGAAATAATGAATAGTTATTAGAATCTCTGTCTGCAAGGCTTTCTCAAAATGTTATCATCTATAAATGGAATAATTGTAACATCGCCATGGATTTTATTCAGGAAATCAAGATGTAATCAAAAGTTATAATACAACTGAAGAAAAACACAAGATTTTCAGCTGAGCTTTCTCTGTATTTACTAAAACACACGTTTTAATGAGAATAACAGGAACCTCTTATTTTAGAATGTTTTATTTGATTTGTTCTAGTGTTAGTCACTCTAGTATTAGTCACAGGAGACATATGATGTCATTCTGTTCAATGTTCTCTGTTATCATTTTGTTGCAAACTTTATAGTGGAAAAACTAATCTCCAGGCATTGCTCACTCTGCTGTGTTTATGAGTCTATCTAATTCTTACAACCACATTTTCGGGTGACAATTCTTAAAACACCAGTGGATATGAATGCCAATTTCATGAAATATCCCTGAGAATAATACATCCTGAGCTATTTTTATAACTTGCTGTATTCACCCTGCAGAGAAGAAATCACTTCAACGTTCTTTCATTTTGTTCAATCAATTTTGAGAAATTTGTATTCCTAAGGAAGCCCTTTTCATTTGGTCCCAGCATTACAGAAACCAAAACCTCAAAATACCTCTAAAACTTCTAAACTGAATCCAGTCAAAACGGAATCCCAGGCTCCAGGTTAGCGTTGCCCTCAGAAAAAAGAAATCAAGCATTTGCAGAGGTGGTTGAGAGAGCAGAGATATGTTAGAAACAGCACATCCTTACAGAAAATCCTGCTTCTGCCATGGTCTAAATATGCTATCCTCCCTGCTCAGTGACCCCAATAATAGCATAAATTAGATTCCATATTCACCACAAGCAAATGGCTACTCTCATTAATATTATCCTGGAGCCTCCTAGTTCAAAAGCCAGAGTTCTCAGGACCACGTTCTCTAAGCCTGACAGAATAAAGCAGTGTCTCCTCAATCCCATGTGCCAAATCTAGATGGATATTTGTATTTTACTATGTGAAATGAGTCTTTATTTGTCATATTAATCCTACATGCTGAATTATGCTCACAAAATCCCTATTTGGGAACCTTAACCATTTAGGAGATTGTACTTAGAGATGGGTCTTTCAAGACATAATTAAGCTTAATGAGGATCTAACAGCTGAGTCATAATCCAATAGAATTGAATGCCTTTAATAAGGGGGGGATTTCCTTCTACACATATCAGCAACTGAAGTCCTATGAACACACAGCATAAGGTGCAGAGGAGAGCCAAGAGGAGCAGCCTCTGAAGGAGCCCATTTTGCTAGTGGCTTGGTAGACTTCTAGTCTTTGGAAATATAATTTTTTTAAGGAAATTGTTATTTATACAATCTAGTCAGTGGTTCTGGAAGGTTAGTGTAATTAACTAACTCCTCTACTGCCAGCCTCTACTCACACAACTTTTGGAGTGAATACATTTGTGTTTGTCTAGGGCTTCCATAGACATTCTTAAACCAATGAAATACTGTTGATAATCCCAGAACTTGGGAAGCAGAGATAGGCAGAGTTCTGTGACTTCAAGGACAGTCAGTTTTATATTATGAGTTCCAGGGAGACCATGTCAAATGAATGAATGAATGAATGAATGAATGATCAATGTCAGGCTTGACAGGGCTAACAAAATAATTTCATATAAAAATGAGAGGAAATAAATTTTACTTGACAATAAAATTGTTAAACTTAAAAAATTAATTGTAAGTAAGAAGCAGAATGGTATCTATGGAAAATAAAAGCAGGCCAAAAATACATGGTAATGAAAAATGTACAAAATTTATATTTTTTGTTCCTAAGTGATATATGAGGAAATAAAAATATTGTAGTAATATAGGAGTATTAAAGAGAGATATTGGAATATCCTAAGACTGCTCAGGCTCAGGACAACCATATTTGACTCCTGAGTTCATGTCACCACTCGTGCACAAACACAGAGGGCATACTCATAAACAAAAACAAATATGAAAGAAAATACTTTCTGTGACGAAAAATAAATATAAAAAAACATTTTCTGTGGCCACACACAAAAAGAATGCTCTCATTTATTAGGTTTTCACCAAAATATTTGAGAAATTCCAACAAATCTTCCTGTTCCTCTATACACAGTTTTCATTCCTGTTTCTATTTCACCTTCTTGGTCTAACATATCTGGGACTTCCTGTACTGGAATTTTCAACTCCACAAAGTCATTCATGAGAATTGGAATCAGCCTCTCCAATACTCCCTAGCTCCTGCATGAATTATGAGTTTTCTTGATAGCATCTACAATGGTTATTTCCTTTTCAGAAAGTTTTCAATTGACCTTGACCAAATCTAGAAGAGGAATCACTGGCAATGGCAGTTACAGACTTGGGGAATATATTACTTAAAAATAAGAATTGGAAATTGAAATTATTCACTTATCCATCAGCTGCCAAATGGAAGTCGTGTTAATCTCAGTATACATCTACATCAGAGCTCTTTGCTAAACACAACACTGCCAGCTCACGGTATTACTATGAAATAATGCCTTTTTTTTGTTTTTGTTTGTTTTGTTTTGTTGTTTTGTTGTTTTGTTTTGTTTTGTTGTTTCTCTGAATAGCAAGTCATGGCAAAGCATGCTGTGAACAGATGAGCTGTCATTCACACTGTGAGTCCATTTACAGAACACAGTCTGATCAGTTACCAACCACATTAGCACATTAGACAATAAGATAGTCTCTCCTGAAAGTTTCATTTTTTTTCCTCTAGATATAAAAGTTAATTCCATTATCTCTTGTCAAGGTAGACTTTTAATTTACACTGAAAACTATTTATTTTTGTTGCCTTTACTAATGTTCTTAATTAGCTGCCCCAGCCAACTTGCTGCAGCATCAACCAAAACACTTGTTGATTAGCACTTTTTTTATGGAGAAAATTTTTCTCTATATATCTCAAGAACCAACCATTCTGGCTTCAAAATTGCCTCCAGCAACATCTTCATTTCACTCTGAGGCTTCATAGAATGAACTAGAGTTAGGGAATTGTTCTGCACTAGACTTTGGCTTAAAGAAATATTGTGGGTGATTTATCTTCCACCTATCTCTCCTGTGAGCAATAAATCTCTTTTACTTTCTTATTTGTGTGTTCATTGGAATAGCTTTGTATGGACAGCTTGGCTAACTCCATAGCACAAAGTACTAGCTCTTAGCCTTTGATCTGCAATAGTTTCTCATACACCTTTCTCAACCAATCATTTCAAGCTTTTGCCTTAAAGTAAAACACATGAGTGTCTTCATTTCACTTTAACACCTAAAGAATAATAGGGTTATGAAGTAGCCTAGTTTCAATATTATTGTATCTCAAGGAAAAAAGAGGCTGGAAAAGGAAGAGATGGGGAATAGAGACAAAATATATGCATTTATCTGTTGAATTTGCATTTTATATGACATGGTTTATGGAGCCCCCCAAAAAGCACAAGTGGTAACATTAAATATCGCTACTTCAATCCAGTATAACAAAGATAGAGATTAATGAAACATCAAAAAATGCCCTTAGAATTACCAAAGTGGCAGTGCAACACAAAACAGGCACAAGCTACTAGAAACGTAGTGCCTATAGATTTGCTGGACTCAAGGGTGTAATAAACTTTGAATATGGTTTTTAAAAGCAACATTTTCAATGAGCAATGAAGCAAAGTGAAATGATGTAACATGTCTGTTTTCCATTAACACTCATGAGCATGCTGTGAAAATGACTTCTTGAGCAGAGTTCCTGTGTACCTGTAAGTCCGTATTCTTGAACTTCTATTTTCATGTGTATTCGTCCTCTCAACTTCCAATTCTGAGCATCATCATCTTATTCTCTATCATTTCTTTAATCAACTTTTAAAATCTCACATAAGAAAAAAACACATGTAATTAGCTTTGCCTAGTCATTTCTCCTAATATAATACTCCCCATAGCCAGCCTTATTCATGTACAAATGACAACATTTAACTCAAAAGTGATACAAAATGTAGTGAACAAGCATTCTCAAGGTGGTAATTTTTTGAGGAAAAGTCACTCCAATGCTTAATCATCCCATGATGTGTACATATGGTGATGGTTAACCTTGTCAGTCAACTTAATGGGATTTAGAAGCACCTAGGAAACAAGTTCCTGAGTATGCCTGTGAGGAAGCTTGTAGACTAGGTCAACTGCAGAATGGGAAAGACCTATTCTGATTGTAGATGGCAACATTACATAGGCTGGAGTTCTAGCCTGAATTAAAAAGGAAAAAGTGCTATGTCCAATTTCCTGAGGAACCGCCAAACTGATTTCCAGAGTGATTGTACCAGCTTTCAATCCCACAAGCAATGAAGGACACATGGTGGGACTCATGGCTCCAGCTGCATATGTAGCTGAGGATGGCCTAGTCAGTCATCAATGGGAGGAGAGGCCCTTGGTCCTGGGAAGGTTCTATGCCCCAGTGTAGGGGAATGTCAGGGCCAGGAAATGGGAGAGGGTGGGGTGGTGAGCAGGGGGAGGGGGGAGGGAGCAGGGTTTTTTTTTCCAGAGGGGAAAGTGGGAAAGGAGTTATCATTTGAAATGTAAATAAAGAAAATATCTAATAAAAAATTAAAAGGAGAAAGTGAATGAAGCATTAGCACTGGTCTCTCTGTTTCTTTGGGCAATGGAACTAGATGGCTCATGATTCTGCTGCTGTGAAACCACTGCTGTGATGGACAGTAACCTCAAACCATAAGCAAAAATAAAACCTCTTTTCTTGGGTTGATTTTGTCAGATCTTATATCATAGGAATGAGAAAATGCTCTGAACCATCACATTGCACAATTTATTTGTCATTGTAAAAATAGAATACTATTTTACTATATACTATTTTATAATATACCAGTCTCCCTCTCTCTCTCTCTCCCCCCCCTCTCTCTCTCTGGGTGTATGTGTGTGTCTGTGTCTGTTCCTGTGTCTCTCTCTGTGTGTGAGCCTGTGAATGTGTATAGACATTTTGTTTGCCCTGAAACAAGGAACAAAACTGTTATGCTAAATCTATCATCTAACAGCACCTTTTAAACTCTACTTCTGAGAAAATAGTATAGGTGCTTGGAAAAACATGTGACCCACCTAAGTGTGCAACACTGTATTATACCAAGTCAAAACTAAGCTAGAAAAGATTATTAGAGTCGTTGCTTAAATTAAGTTAGTCTGGGAAGTGCAGGGGCATAGATAAGCCAGTCAGTAAGTTCTGTGCACACATGAGAACCTGAGTTTGTTCTCCAGAAGCCATGTAAAACAACTAGGCATGCTGATGACCACTTGTAATCCCAACACTAGAGAGCCAGAAACAGATAGAACCCTGGGTATTGCTGGCCAGACAGTCTACCATAGTTAATGTGCCTGTGTTTGTGAGAAACCATGTCTCAAAAAATAAGGTGGCTAGTAACTGACATTGACCTCTGGCCTCCCCCTTTTCATCATATACACACTTACACACACACACACACACACACACACACACAAAGGCCTCACAAAGCACACACATATAAATGGCTAGTTTTGCCTAACTGAGACTATTTAATGAAGGCCCCTTTGACCAATGATAAGATAATTTGTATTTTAGTCTGAATACTACATAAAGTTAACTTAAACACTCCATATACTATATTTCATACAAATAAATAAGGGTATTTAAATAGGTTTTTAATTTTGTACTACAGTACAATTAAGGAATAGGCAAAATAATTCCTCCTTAAAGTAATATTTAATATAAATTGAAAGAATAAAATATCACTATGTTGCTGTCCACAATACGTTTATAAATTTTAATATTGAATATCACCAGCTGTCAACTTCACTGAAACAGAAGCAAACACATATTATGTGCCTCTATGGGAAAGAAATCAATATCTTTATAGTCTTTTCAATGGGACTCAACACATGTTTATGCCTCTGTGTTTGCCTGTCAATTTGCAAGCATTCACTAGGAGAAGGTAAAGGTGTTCATCACAGATGTGAATTCAGAAAAACCCAGACTCTGAGAAATATCACAGGTCAAATGATTTGAGTTTCTTTATAAAATTTACAGGCAAATGCATAGAGAAAGCCTGTAGATCAAAATGAACTTTAAAACAATAACAGCAACAAAAAATACTTAAGCGATGATCAAATCTGTCAAACCACAGTATCCAGAGACTGAATATAAACAATTTGGTGATACAGCTAACAATGAGGAATACATGGGAAAGAATACCATAAAAGTTAAAAGCATCTTTATTTTCTGAACAGAACCTAGTGATGGAGATTGGAACTATGTTGCCTTGGCAATGTTCTTATTGAGTCTGGAAGCTTCAAGTACTTTTGTTATTTATTAAATATGCTTAACATGTATAATAATATCATGAAATCCAACATTTATTTTCTGTTTTTAACAATCTTCTCACTCTTTTTCTTTATTTTTTTTTAGATATTTTCTTTATTTACATGTAAATTTCTCCATTCCCAGTTTCCCCTCCAGAACACAAAGAAACAAACAAAAACAACCCCTGTTGCCTCCCACTTTCCCATGCCTGCCACCCCGCCCTCTCCCACTTTCTGGCCCTGGCATCCCC
>NW_022196897.1:41617515-41623985 GCF_008632895.1 Mastomys coucha
TTGTAGTTAGAGCTGGTGTACCATTCATGTGTCTATCTTCTTTTAGTTTTGTTGGAAGATTACATTTTAACAATCTTCTCTTAATAAGTGATTATGTCAGCCACATTTTTATATGTGTGATTATCACATGTATTTTATAATCTTTTATATAACTACTAAATAGAAAGTAGAAAAATACAAATAGTAGGCTCAGATACACATAAGCAATGTCCATTGGTATAAATGATGTATCTGTTGGGTTTTGTTTTGCTGAAATTAAAAAGAAACTCAGTCCATTTTCCCCTATCACCTACACCATCTGATTTGATGGTGATATCACTGTCTTCTTTATTTTTCATTACTATTTGCAACCCACTTTTCCTTTCTACCCTGAAATACTGAGCCTAGTGGAAGGCCTGCTTGCATATAAGCTCACTGGCTACTTAATTGTGTAATAGGACATTATGTTATGTATAATCTCCAGTGTTTTTCTCATCTCAGGTTCTTACTGACATCTTTTTTATGTATTCTATATGACTTTAATTACTATTTTATTGATGTGTTCAATACTCAACCTCCCCCAAATCTCACACTTAAACATACTACTCTGACCACAACATGCCCTCTTTCAAGTTCTGATTAGTTTCTCCTTGACAACCATTCTTTTGTGTCTAACAAAAGCATCCAGTTGTTTGACCCAGTCTATTCTTCGCTGCCATCTGCCAGATCTTTATCTCAGTTTTCTCTTTACCCATGCTAGCTAGCCTCTATGATTAACTACTTTAACTACTCCCATGTAGAAGCCCTCAACTCTTTACCTTGCTCTAGTGTCTAAAAACTTGGAGGACAAGAACCCAGCCCTGTTTAAGTACCTCATTCTGCTTACTGAAAGCACTTACCTGCCTGAGCATCCCTGGAGAAGAAGCATCAACATGCTGACAGTGCTTCACTCTGAATTTATAGTCACCAATCTTCAGTGCATGCTCAAAAGCTCTTCCGCACTTACCTCTCCCATTGTACACATCTACTGAACATATATGCCTACTCATCAAGATGGCTCTTTCAAGGCCTTTCTTTTTCAAACTACTTCAACCCTGTCATTTTTTTTTCCCTAACAGTAAAATCTATTCTTGCCTTTCTGCTTTCAGGGAAGCCATCAAGAAAAATGTTCTTGTCATTTTTCATTATTTTTATTTT
The DNA here is from genome assembly GCF_008632895.1 of Mastomys coucha. Lineage (NCBI taxonomy): Eukaryota > Metazoa > Chordata > Mammalia > Rodentia > Muridae > Mastomys > Mastomys coucha. Next base: position 41,618,692 of record NW_022196897.1, read on the forward strand.
TATTATTATTATATTATTATTATTATTATTATTATTATTATTATTATTATTATATCTTTCACTTCCACTTCCATTTGTATGTACATGATTTTTGAACAGGTTAGGTCAATTTTGGTACCAAGAACTGAGTATACCACTTAAAATTGGGAAGAAACAAGGTTTTTAGTATTATATCCACAAAAATGAGATATATGCATTTTCAGTATCAGTTTGTGCTATGGGTGTCTTCTGTGCAATCCTCTTGGTCTTAAGACTTTTGCCACATTTCAAACATGTACCAGTTTCAAAACATACATAGTAGTAGTCTTCATAATGTTTCTTTTAATTAAAAATAAAAAAACCCAAAACTCTTGAAGCTCAGATATTCCTCCTTATCTATCTAATTGGTGTTATATAACCATTCCTAAACATACCATCCTCAGAAAGGATATCACACAATAGGTCAGACCTAGGCCATTAAAGTGGATCCAGTGGCATTCTAGAAAGATCCTGCAGGCACATAAAAAGATAAGAAAAGAAATAGCAGTTGAGGAGCAACTAATATTACACATTACTCCTTCACACTTGTTATTGTGACCATTCTCATCACATAAGCTAAGTCTGTTCTTGCTGAAGATCAACCTCAGTTTTGCACTGGACCTTATCCTTTCTTGGTTGCTTAATCAATTAGACTTTGAGCCAATTACCCTTTTTATAAAAAAAAATTCTCCATTTGTAAACAATGATTCTCATCACCATATAAAGATTCAAGATATTTAGATCACAAACTCTTACTTTTGACTTGAAGATAACATTCATTTACATCAGAGTTTTTCCCCAAGGCTTCTGACCATCATTGTCTCTATTTTATATATCCAACAAGATTAACTTACTGCAGATTTATGAGGTTAAAAATCTCATATTCTATAATTATTGTGGTTTATTCTTATCAAAAATTATCTAAATATATTTCCCTGGTCTTCAGAATCTTTTGTTTTCTCACTTTTACCTTTCTTATTTAAAAATCTATGCCTTCAATTGATAACATAATGGGGAAAATAATTAGTATAATTATTTTAGTACATAGGATAGGCCAGACAGTTATCCTTTCTGATCTCTAATTTCATCATTCATAAAATGAGGATTAGGTCTCATTAATGAGGTTGTTCTGAGGGTTGAATCAACTCTATACACAGTAAAGGGAAACTCTGCTATATAGCTTTTATTGTCTTTTTGTTTTTTTTTTATTTTTTTATTTTTTATTTTTTTTTTGGTTTTTCGAGACAGGGTTTCTCTCTGTAGCCCCGGCTGTCCTGGTACTCACTCTGTAGACCAGGCTGGCCTCGAACTCGGAAATCCGCCTGCTTCCGCCTCCCAAGTGCTAGGATTAAAGGCGTGCGCCACCACCGCCCGGCTGTCTTTTTGTTTTAAAGGCTAGAAAGTTCAGGAAATTTTAGAGTTTCTTTGTTGCAAATTGATGAATTTATAGTCAGAACCCATGTTTATTTGCTTTTTCATTTTAATACAATGGTCTGTAATTTATCATTTTATTGAACAAAATGAATATCATTTAGCATGGATTTTAACCCACTTTCAGTTTCATATAAACTTATTTCCCTTTGAAGATTGATATTTGTATTCTTTCCTGACAATGAGAATTAAAACCCTGATTAGTTGTTCCTCTCCTCACTGGCTGCTGAGACACAGGATCAAATTTAAAGTGCAATCATAGCAATTATCTGTCTTCATTGCTTTCATCTTCATTGCCTTTATCTATGTCTTATTTGTATTCTGCTTTGCACTGGTAATTACTTTTTACATACATTTTCCTATTAGCTGTCCTGAATTTCTTAAAGGAATTACTCTCAATTCTTGAGCAAATAAATCTCTGCTACTTGCAAAGTAGTGTCCTCCATGTGAATAGCAGATAGTTTTCAAGAAATCCGCATTTGGAGCGTCCACTCTTCTGGCCCTTTATTTAGAGCTCATAATTGAAGCCACTATTTGTTTTCCCTCTCTGTGATGTCTTAATATATGCAGAATAGTTCTTCCGATTGTCGGCTACACAAGCCTCTTTTATTTTTAAGGTTCAGCTGCTTGGGGGGGGGGGGGGGGGGGGGGGCAACAGCCTTTCTTTTGAAGTGCTCCAAGCAGGGTTGTTTTTTTTTTTTTTCCAAAATTACCAGTTTTTTCTTTTGCAGCAGAGCCCATATATTGTTTTCAATCTTCAAAGTATTCTAAACTTTATATGTTTATATGTGTATACATTGTCAAAGTATGTAAAACACTCCATTCCTAATTAAGCAATTTAATAATTATTTGACTATTTTTGTATCTTTCCACCTACCATCCATTGTGCCAACCCACCCATACTGTTTCTCCCATGGAAATGCTGTTTTGCCTTCTAATAGCAGTAATTAGCTCAATGCATTATTGAATCTTCTGTGATAAAACTAGAGATGCAGTATGAGCATTTTATGTATGTCAACACAAATATGAGATACATCTGTTTTTCATTTGTATATTCTGCTGCCTTCTACTATACCTGAAAGCTGCTGTATTTCTCAAAAATAGATTAAATTATTTATCTTCATGTTATGTCACATTATGTGAATATACAACAATGTATGCATCCATTATTCTTTTGATGAATTTGAACTGTATCCAGTTTGGGATTTTTGTGAGGAAACCTTTTATAAACACTACTGGGAATAAATCCATCTTGATATTTATGTAATTCAAGAAGAAGAAAAATAATAGAAACCATTTGTTTCAGTTTCATTTCTGGGTTTCTTTTGTTAATTTTCTCAATCTGATATGGAAAAATGATGAGGGTAATTGACTGAGGAAAAAGAATCTGCGATGACTAAGATGACTGTGTTAGAATAGAACAGGAGAACTTCATTTACTTTAAAAAATATTTAAACATTCTTTCACAGTCACAACAGTGAGAGATTACTCAGCATTCTCTACCTCAGACACTCTGTATCTGTAACAATGAGCTTGATATTTAGATGTAGTTCCTCCCAAAAATGGTTCACTCCCTTGCTCCAGGCATAATTAACAGTTATATTGACCTTTTGTCTCTTTCTTTATCTGAGAGAGAAGCAAGGGCGACCAAGGGATGTCAATTAATATTATTTGGAGCTTCAGTGACATTTTCGTTCAACACACATATTCTTTTTCCCTGTACAACACAGAGCGGTTCCTTTCTTATCCTATGTAAATAACAATATCTCACAGGAATGTTGACTTTAAAAGATCCTTCATTCTTTCTTCCCTACAAAATTATCTGAATCTTTCTACGGGCGGGTTTTGTGTTATCGTGTTCTCTGATATTGTTGATAGATTATAATGTGCAAAAAAAGTTCAAAGTCGTCTCCCTTTTCATCTTATCTTCTACTTTATATGCTTCATTTCCTTATCAACTTTTTACAGCCATGTAACTCCTTATTGGGTTCAACATTTCATTACCATTCTTCCCTTACAATAAGTCAGGGTATGAGTTCTGAATTCTTATCTATTCCCTTTCTGTTCTTCAAAATCTAGGTATACACATCTGTATTACAAATGAATGAAGTGACACTACCAATGTGGAGGCAAGGGTATGGGGACAGATAGGCAAGAGTAAGCCAGGCTTTTTAGAATTCTTTGCAACAGGAATAACTTGATATCAGGAAAAGTGAGTTCTTATTATGTCAGTTTCAGTCCATTTTAAATCTACTTTAAATATTTACTATCCTTTGAGGTTTGAATGAGGATGTCCCCCTAGGTTCATGCTTGGTTTCTACTTGGGAAAGGATTAGGAGGTATAGCCTAGTTGGTGGAGGTATGTCACTGCAGGGTGGATTTTGAGATTTAAGAGGCCCACCTGAGGGCCAGTCTCTCTCTCTCTCTCTCTCTCTCTCTCTCTCTCTCTCTCTCTCTCTCTCTCTGTCTCTCTCTCTCTCTGACTCTCTCTGTCTCTCTGTCTCTCTCCCTCTCTCTCCCCCCTCTCTACTGTCTCCACCCTGTCTCCCCTCCCTCTCTGCCTCTACCCTCAAATGTGTGTGTGTGTTTCTTTGCCTTATTCTTATAGATAAGATGTGAGCTCTTAGCTACTTATCTGGTGCCAATGGTTGCCTGCCTCCTGCCCTGTTCACTGCTTTAATGGTCTTGCACTCACTCTGAAAGTGACATCCCCCGCCCCCAATAAATGGTCCCTTTTATAAGTTGTCTTGGTCATGATGTATCTTCACAGTAGTAGACAATAACACAACATAGTCCATCAAAAAGACTACAGAGTGGTAAGTATCTTCTGTTTGCCTATGACTTGTATTTCTACTACTCCAAGTAGGTTCTGGAATGAAAACCTTAAATCACTTAGGTCAATGCCCTATCATCCTTTTGTGTAAACAGAGACCCTAGAGAGATGTCTTTGTAGTATTTCATTTGTTAGAAAGGACTACAGATATATTCCAATTTTGCCTGTTTTACTTTCACCGTTCACTATAGTGTCCTACAAGCAAGAAGGTTTTATACCTAGCATAAGTGCTTCCACAAGTATTCTCTCTTTCCTTTTGTTAAATCTCTCAGACTCCCCACAGCTCTTTCTCTATCTGCCTGTACAATGGCAACTAACGTCTTCAAGTGTAAGGGTTAGAACACTCACATTAATATTTTCACATTTTATTCATTCAAACAAGTCCTAGACAACCTGTATTCAAGGGGTAGAGAAATAGAAACAAACTTCAAAATTCTCAGCCTCCAAAGGTGAAGCAGAAATATCATAGAAGGCACTTCTGGGAGCATGGCATCTCATTCAGAATTGAATGTTAGCCTGGACCACCTTTATGCTTTATCTTCTGCTGACCTACTTGCCTGATCCACGCTTAATATTCTCCTTATCCAAGTTCAAGACCTTCTTACCCAGAGCTTTAAACTCTCCAGTCCTGCTTCTAATCCTAGACTACTTGTCTCCTGAAATGAGATGCCTGGGATGGAAAGTTCCACATCCTAGAAAAAAAGAAGAAGAAGTTGAATAGTGCATTCCTCTTCATGTTGGAGAACCTTTACCAAAGAATCCAAAAGAATGTCTTGAGTATCACGATTCCACTAGCTGAAAATGCTAATATTTTCTGGCTCAATCTGTAGAAGATATTTAAATAGTAATGACAGCATGAGTGTTCCCACTCAAGGCTTTATTCACTCTTTAATATGCACCTCTTTTGCTGTTTTGTCCAAAGTGTTCACTAGTCTTACCATTCTCTTATAGACACGTTTCCTTTGGCTTACATGTTTTCTGCTACAAATGCACTTTATTTTTTTTTTTTTTT
>NW_022196897.1:41624808-41630907 GCF_008632895.1 Mastomys coucha
AAGAACTCAAGAAGTTAGACTCCAGACAACCAAATAACCCCATTAAAAAATGGGGTACAGAGCTAAAATGCACTTTATTTTAAAAACTAGAAAAGTGCAAAACAGATTATGGCATCTACATCCTGGCTCTAGGGACTGAAGGCCTTTGACACTTTATTTTGTACTGAGTTTGTCTCCAAACAATATTTTTATGTTAGGTTCATACCATCTTTGCAATCATCTTTTCACTGTCCTATAATTAGTACAACCACATTGTTGCAGAGAAACAGTGAGTATAGACTTGGATGAACATTTTGAGAGCCATTCAGAATGGAAGTTCACTTTACTGTAATATGGGTAGAGTGTAAAAATCAAATTATGAGATCAACACATTTTAAATAAAATCTATTAAATGAATATTTCAAAATTTAATGACTTTATGGTTTACTCCCACAAATTTCTTATTCTTTAAGTGTGAAATTTTAAAATACTGTCAGATGAAGTTGATAAGATATTTCATGACTATTGGAAGAAGAGGGGGCAGACTAAATCATCAATACATGCATCTCATAAGAGGGGGATTTTCAGAATTTCTATTTTGTTTTGTTTTGTTTAGGTTTACTTGGAACATATTGCAACATTCAGAACAATTTCCTTAAGTATCTAATTATGAAATTCTGATGCAAGACTTTATTAGCCATCTACCTTCTTCCTTTTGTGCTTCTATCAAATATACTGGCTTGGTATTTTATGTAAGATATTTACTGTATGATTCCATGTTCATGTTTATTCATTTAACATGTCAGATTATTCTGTCTACAGAATCACTACTCATGATGATCCCTTTGTTTCCTAAGTAGATGTATTCAACATGTTTTCTAGATGGAGCCAGGGAGTAACACCATGTTTTCAGAAAGGTGGTAATTGTCCTAATGGATGAAAATAAATACATTTGTGTTATTTTCATAGACATAAGTTTTTAGGTCAATTAAACAGAGAATTAGGGTGATAACACAAATGAAAGAAAGATTAGTAACTCTGTGTGTGTGTGTGTGTATGTGTATGTGTGTGTGTGTGTGTGTGCGTGTGTATGTGTACATGCACATATGTGCTACTTTAAAGGCAATGAGGATTGCTCTCCCATAGATTGGTCACAGCTGCATAGTAGGAGTTTGAGGAAAGTCATGTGAGCATCAGGAAGTGCTCTTGAAATAAGATGAATAAATGGAGAATAGTCTATGCAGTTACTTACACATCATGATATGTTTAGCTTTTAGTTTATTTTCATTATTTTTTGAGATTATGACATAATTATATAAATTTCTACTTCCTTTTCCTCCTTTCAAACCCTTCCATCTACCCAACTTGTTTTCTTTCAAATTCTTGCCCTCCTTTTGCTTTAGTTGTTGCTGGTGATAGTGTGTGTGCATGTGAGTGTGTGTGTGTGTATTTGTATTCCTAAATACAAAAATAAATAAAACATGGTCAGTTTGCATATATATATATATATATATATATATATTATATGTGCGTGTGCATATGTATGTGTACATGTATATATACACATACATATGCACATATATACATATATATATATGTGTGTATGCATGCACATACACACAGATAGATAGATAGATAGATAGATAGATAGATAGATAGATAGATAGAAAGATAGATAATCAGTTTGAGATTTATTTTGAAAGTAAAGTAAAATTGATTGTGAGAATGGATTCACAAGTGTCTGAAGTCACTGACCATGGTTACAGCTCAGTGCTAGTGCCTTTGGTTCAATCCACAGTTCTGATTAAAAGAAAAAAAAAGATGCTATTGTTTTACAAACTTTAAATGGCTACATTATATCTCAAAAAACCCTGATTTTATTTCTCTAAAAATATATATTGGGTTTTTCTAATACTGAAAGTTCAACATGGATTTATACTTCAAGTATATGCTTCAACTCCTATGCTGAAGCTGTGTTGTCCCTAAAAAAACCAGTGATGATGAATGTTCCCAATAGTCAGACCTTTGAATGCAACATCAGATTATTGCATTAAGAAAGGAAGAATGAACACTCCATGTTAAAAATATACGCAGATTCCTAATTAGTGCAAATATTTAGACGACTAGTAAGGGTCATGATGGGAACAATAATGTCTAAGAAAGAGGCAATCAGATGGATGTATAGAAATAAACACCAAATATATAGAGCCTTTAAGCTCTCATTGATGGTTCTTAGGAACATTAACTACACTGAATAAACAAATAGACTGATTGTACCACAGAGATCAGCCAGCTTCAACAGAAACCACTCTGCTCTTTTTAATGGGAACCAAAATAGAGGGGGGTTGAGAGAAAGGGTATAATAAATGTTGTGTCCAAGTTAGTGACTTCCTGCTGTAAGTTTGATCAGCTGAGAAAGACCTGGGCCTCCTTCTAAAAAATTCAGAAACAACTTCAAACTAGTTGGTTGCATAAGACTTTTCTCAATATTTGAGGACAGGTATTTAGATTGAAATGTACTGTAAATGTGGGTTTAGCTTTCATAGGAACAGTGCTTCAGCTTTCAATGCCACTGAAAGGTTCGCATGATACTTGATTTACCAAGATGTGTTCACTCAGAATCATATTATTGTTAAGGAAGTATGGGCATGGAGAAATGATCATGAACCCAACGATTCAAGGACTGAGGGGACACTAATTTGATAGGGACTTTAGAATTCTAAGCTGAGCCCTCAAACAAACCTTCATTGTAGTCCTACGAAGGAATTCTTGCATGCATTTGATGTCTCAGATCAGTTTGCCTTTTACCACAGTCATTATCTGAATTTATCTAATGGCTACATTCCTTTATAGCAGATAATTTTGTCTAGCTAGGACCATGAGGGGAAGTTACAGATTCAAGACACTAAAATGAATTGATGTGCTGCTGTTGATTTAAAATTGGAAATGGTTTCTTAGTAAAGAATGTAGTGACTCTTGTCAAACTGATTGTGGACCTCAGTGGGGAAGGAAATTAAAAAAAAAAAACATAGTCTACATAGGTATAAAAATCAATGCAATATAAATGAGTTTGGAAATCATTTTCTCCCCTGACCTCCATATTAGAACTCAAGACAATTATTTAAACTCTGGGATATTCTGAACCTAGTCAGACTATACATTTGACCAATAGAATTGTGTACTAATTATTAAACGTTGAAGTTCATGATGGTTTGTGGAAATTTTATGTTAGCTAGAAAAAAAGCATGGATACCAGGGCATAAAACAATTCTACTAAATGCCAGTCATAAGAGGAGTCAAGGTATATTATTTACTATAACTTATGGCTATTATTTGATGCTGTTGATCAAATAGTAAAAAAAAAAAAAATGGGTATGGGGTTAAAGAAGTAGAAGTACAAATACAAGAGCCTAATGTTATTCACAAAGTGCTATCCACTTACAAATTTACACTTTTATCTTCTATCTTTATGAGATCAGACTCTTGAGGACTAATGTTCTTAGCTCTGGAAATGAAATGAAGAGGCATTTTATAAAGGTAGAAAACACAAGTCAAGCCTCACTAAATCACCATCTAGCTGTTTATAGAAGCTTTGTGCAAGGAGAACTATAGACAATTTAATTACTTTAGAGGTGAGAAGAATGTACTGATTTCATGAAGAGATAGGGCTGCTGTGTATAGTGGGAATGGAGACAAGTAGCTCAGAACTCAGGAGTATTCATTGGAGTTTCTTTCATGGCAGTTGACAGCCATGTTTAGATATCAGTTGCCACAGTAAGACAATAGTACAATAATCTGAAACTTAAATTTTGAAGGATAGAAAATAGTGATAGTCAAGTGATACCAGCAACTCTTATCCAGGAAAGGGTAATCTCCCCACTCACCATCCTAACCTCCTCTTCCAAGGTTATCAGGAAATAAGTTCAGTGTTTACAGCTTAGTTGGTGGTATGCTGCTGATACCATGACTGAGACCTCCAAAACACAGAATATCCTCTGTAAAGAGAAGTCAACAGTAGTGAGATAGGATAGCTCTGTATAGATCAGCAAATGTGCAGATCATGTTCAAAGAGAAACAATGGCAGAGGAAGAACATGACCATTATAAATTTTACCATTGAGATTAATTACAAAGATGGCCACCTACAATTCATATGTCTGTAAAGACTGTGGCAGGCCACTGACTTGAAATTTTATAATTTATGAATGCATTAAATGATTTTAACATGGGACTGGAGAGATACCATAATGGTTACAGGTACACCCTATTCTTGTGGAGGGCCAGAGTTCAGTTCACAGTACTCATGTTGGTTGGCTGAAACTACATGTAAATTCATCTCTGGGCATTCCAACTCCCCCATCTAAACTCTACACACACTATACACAAATCCACCCAGGGACACACATGTTTACACATAATTCGAAATAATTACATTGTGGGTGGAAAACATAGCTTAGTGGTTAGGGGTGCTTAGTGATTTTTCAGAAGACCAGAGTTTGGTTCCCAGCACCCATGTTAGATTCCTCAGCCTGTAACACTGTAATGAAGGATCAGATCCCTCTGGTCTCCTTGAACAACCGATTCCTTCTGTATAGCCACACATGCATAGTTAGAAAATAAGTTATGAAATTTTTTTTAAGTGGTTGAAAGGTATACTGTCATACTGTTAGCACTTTGTGTCCTATTCTTGACATTTTTCACTTAACTTTTGTGGGCATACAGGTCTGACTTCCAATTGCCAGTGTCTATGGTTCAGTTCTTTATCTAGGGATCGTGCATGAGTGTGTGTGAGTGTGTGCATGCGTGCGTGCGTGTATGCATGTGTGTGTGTGTGTTTGTGTGTGTGTGTGTGTGTGTGCCCATGGACACTGGAAGCCACCCCACTTGAGGAAAGGGCACCCCAGGATGCTTTGGGATTTATAACACAGACGTAAGTACACAGAAGGGCATTTTAACAGGTCAAGAATGATATGAATTAAAGCCAGCAACACAGCAACACTAGCCTGGGTTGGATTTGGATAGTCAAAGAATAGAAATAGAGATAGAAAAAAAACCTGCCATTTTGGCCCAAGTGATCATGTGTGTTCTACAGAAGATGAGGAGGGAAATTCTGTTAATAGAGACATGCCAGTGAGATAGGCTAGCATAGGAAGGGAGCAAATTTCTATTTCTTGACATGTTCATCTGTGAGCTTCATTAGAATTCTCCACGGAGATGCTGAGTTGACAGTTAAATATATGTATTGGAGCTCAGGGAAGAAATCCAAAGGTAAAGTTGGAAGTAAAATTCATGTAAATGAGATTTAATCTGCTCCTTAATTTAGAAAAGAAGTTGATAATATTTGGGAAAATCTGACTGCCTTTTAAGGACATTTATAATTTAATCTAAAAACCTTACTACTAATATTTAGTGAAACCTCGTGAAAATGTGGATTTTTATTCTGTTCATTATACCTTTAAATAAATTTTTATAAAAATCTGTACATTTTAGGTTTTGGATCTTTAGGCTTACAAGTTTAAAACATATTTTAGAAAGCAAATTATCATCTAGAGAGTCACTTCTGAGGCTATTTTCTATTATTTTAAATGTAAATTGGGTTTTCTGAAATACTTAGAACCAGAAAATTTCAAATTTTAGAAATTTTTGGGTTTGGGGACTTTTTTCATAAACTAATCATTATTTAATAATTGATACTAAGAGAATCATCCTATACATTGCATTGTAAAACTTTACATGTTTTAAATTTTCACACTTCGAAAAATTTTCAAGTTCATTCAACATATCATGTAGTTTTCAAACAGTACCTCATATTTCATCACATGACTTCATCACTTATTTATAATTAGACTTGGTAAATTTACAATAGAAATATTATTACAAATGATATGTGTCAAAAATAAAGAAAAACAAATTAATCAATAAACGTGGTTTGTTAGGTTAAATTGCCTTTGTGAAGTTCAAAACAAAAAGGGCAAAGTATTCATGTTACCTAAATTTTGCTAAGTATAGAGGCCCCATTTTCAAGTCTTTTGCCATCTTTTTATGTTCAAGCCATTGCTCACCTCTCTCTCTCTCTCTCTCTCTCCCTTCTTCTCTCTCTCTCTCTCTCTTTCTCTCTCTC
>NW_022196897.1:41631002-41631195 GCF_008632895.1 Mastomys coucha
TCTTCTTCTCTCTCTCTCTCTCTCTCTCTCTCTCTCTCTCTCTCTTTGTTGCTGCTGCTGCTGCTTTGGTTTCTGTTCAGACACAATCTATCTGTGTAACCTTGGTTATTCTGCAATTTTTTTTCTTTTATTTCTTTATTTATATGCGAATTTCTCCATTCCCAGTTTCCCCTCCAAAAAACAAAAAAACAAA
>NW_022196897.1:41632776-41641682 GCF_008632895.1 Mastomys coucha
TTTTCCCCTGTGCCTATTTGCTCGAGGTTCTTCCCCACTTTCTCTTTTATTAGTTTTAATGTATCTGGTTTGAGGTGGAGGTCCCTGATCCACTTGGACTTGAGCTTATAGACCAGGTTGGCTTTGAACTCACAGGCATCCCTTGCTCACTTTTCTAAGGAGGAACTTGAATTTCCTATTCCTTTGTAAGGCATTTTGGCTGACAGGTGACTTTGTCACTTTTTCTGTACATATTTACAGCATTGCTTGGCATCCCTGTCCTTTTCTGGTTTTTGGTAACTTTGCTTACAGTTATTCATTGTCTGAAGTCTAAACTAGCCTTTGTTTTCTCTGAGCTGAATCTTTTAAAGTGCACCAAGGTTTTTTGTTTTTCCTTCCTTCCTCCTTTTTTTCTTACCTTTCCTCCTTCTTTTCCTTAGTCTTGTGTCTTCATTTTATATACTCAATTCTTTGATTTGGTTAAAAAGTAATTTTGGTTTTAAGTATATCAGATTAAGCGACCTAAAATTCCTTCTAGCAGTTTATAATCTCTACACAAAAGTTGAAGATATAAAAAAGACATAAATTATATCTCAATAATTTACTGTTTAATTGATTTATTGGATATTTAACCTATGGATTAGAATATTGGTTCTGTTTTATTTTCATATTTATGATGTTTAACCAATTTCAATATGCTTGGCAATTAACTTTATTTTTTTCTTTTAATAATTGAGCTTTAAATTGTTTAACTGTGAAGTCTGAGGCCGTGTGCAGTCTGCTCTGCTGTTGGCTACCACTGAAGCACAGCTCTGCAGGAATTTGCCAAACATGTTTCCTATTAGCTGCTGTCCCCAGATTTGTGGTTACCAGGCACCACAGTTGGAGAAAACAAGGCATGGATGTAAGATTGTCTTCTTATCTCCTTTTGTGGTCTGTATCTTTTCTGTGCTTTCAGTGTCTCCCTAGCAACACATCTCTACTTCAGTAACAACAATTTCTTCCTTCCTAGCTGGGGGAGCAATAGTATCCATTTTGCATTTCTTTTCAATACAGAATCAACTTCAATGCTCCCTCTCAGAGACCAAGCACCAACTGCCATGTCCCCTTTCCAAACTGTAGTTCTGTATGTTTTCTGTTTGCTTGTGTTTCTCTAACAAACTAGATAAGAGTGCATAACTTAGAGAGAAAACAAAACAAAACAGAAATCTGCTTCAAATGTTTCTGAAGACTGGAGACGCTGAGGTCAAGGTACTGGCTGTCTGATGAAGGCTTTCAAGATGAAACCTGCATATTGTGCTCCAAAAGGTTCAGAAATGCCAGTAAGGAAGAATAGTCTCTCATCAGTCCTTTCTGCAATGGTACTCAGTCCTCACCACCTCTAAGAGGCCAATATTTATAGACCATTTTGGCAACATATCTGTTTCTAAGAAGTAATCTCTAAACCATAGCAACTCTCCTCCTCAGATAGCAAGTATTAACAAGTCCTGAATCCCTTCCTTTGTCCCCATCCTGATCCTGATCCAGAGTTACTGCTTTACAAAAGTATCTCAGTATTCTGGTGCTGAGGTTTTTGTTATCCAGGTCACAGCTTTATACTTCTGTGCTCTGAATTAGTGTCTGTTTTCCTTACTGGACTTTGATCATCATGACAAATTTTTCTTACTTATCTCCTCTACTTAAGTCTTTAACATTTTGTTATTCTTTATAAAGAAGTTCATATGTTGTTGTTCGTATGTTTAAAGGTAATTTTCCAGTATCCTTCCTAGCTGGTTATTGTTTGAACAAAGGAAAACCTTGCATTTTCACCTTAAATTCAAGCAATTACCTTTTTCTGAAGTTAGTAAGATAGCTATATATTTTGAAGAATAATCATTGCAGATGATTCTGACAGAGAATACATTAAATCCTGTAACATCATCAGAAATTGAACCTACCTGTTCCATTAATGTGTAAGTTTTCGTTTGCCTAGTTGGAGGCCTGTGTCAAAATTGAGAGTTCTTGCTAGATTTTTCCTTCCTTATCCTTTTTGATAACTTTTGGCTGAAAGTTGATTTTGTTCAAAATTAGAATGGCTGTTCCTGCTTGTTTCCTGGGACCATTTGCTAGGAAAATTGTTTTACAGCCAAGGTAGTGTCTGTCTTTGCCACTGAGGTGCATTTCCTGTATGCAGCAAAATGCTGGGTCCTGTTTATGTATCCAGTCTGTTGGTCTATGTCTTTTTATTGGGATATTGAGTTCATTGATGTTAAGAGATATTAAGGAAAAGTATTTGTTGCTTCTTGTTATTTTTGATGGCATTTTTATGTTTGTGTGGTTATCTTCTTTTGTGTTTGTTGAAAGAAGATTACTTTCTTGCTTTTTCAAGGATCTAGTTCCCTTCCTTTTGTTGGCATTTTCCATCTATTATCCTTGTCGGGCTGAATTTGTGGAAAGATATATGTGAATTTAGTTTTCGTTGTGAACTATATTGGTTTCTCCATATGTGGTAATTAGAAGTTTTGCTGGGTATAGTAGCCTAAGGTGGCATTGTATTCTCTTAGAGTCTGTATGAGAGCAACCCAGGATCTTCTAGCTTTCCTAGTGCCTATATGAAGTCTGGTGTAATTCTGATAGGTCTGCCTTTATATATTACTTGAACTTTTTCACTTACTGCTTTTAATATTCTTTCTTCATTTTGTGTATTTGGTATTTTGACTATTATGTGACAGGAGCAATTTCTTTTCTGGTCCAATCTGTTTGGAGTTCTGTAGACTTCTTGTATGTTTATGGTTATCACTTCCTTTAGATTAGGGAAGTTTTCTTCTATAATTTTATTGAAATATTTTCGGGGCCTTTAAGTTGGGAGTCCCACTCTCTTCTGTACTTATTATCCTTAGGTTTGCTCTTCTCATTGTGTCCTGGATTTCCTGCATGTTTTTGGGTTAGGAGCTTTTTGTATTTTGCATTTTGTTTGACTGCTGTATCAATCAATGTTTTCTATGATATCTTCTGCACCTGAGATTCTCTCCTCTATCTCTTGTAATCTATTGGTGATACTTGCATTTATGACTCCTGATCACTTTCCTAGGTTTTTCATCTCCCTTTGTGATTTCTTTTTTGTTTCTATTTCCATTTTTAGATTCTGTGTGGTTTTAATCAATTCCTTCACCTGTTTGGTTGTGTTTTTCCGTAGTTATTTAAGGGATTTTTGTGTTTTCTCTTTAAGGGCTTCTATCTGTTTACCTATGTTCTCCTGTTTTTCTTTAAGGGAGTTATTTAAGTCCTCTATCATATTCATGAAATGTGATTTTAAATCAGAGTCTTGCTTTTCTGGTGTGCTGGAGTATCCAGGCTTTCTGTGGTGGGAGAACTGGGTTCTGATGATTTCAAGTAGCCTTGATTTCTGTTGCTCATGCCTCTAACTATCTGGTTATCTCTGCTGTTAGCTGGTCTGCTGTTAGCTGCTGTCTCTGACTGTGGCTTGTCCCTCTTGCAAACTTGTATGTCAGTACACCTGGGAGACCAGTTTTTTTCTGGGGGAACTTGGGCATGGAGAGCTGTGGCACAGGGTTTGCTCTGGTGTGCAGACAGAAATTGGAAGGGTTTTACTTGGTTCCTGTGTCCTGATGGCTTTGGGCAAGTTCTTCTTGGGCCAAGAATTAGAGCAGAAGTGGTGGACTTAACTGCTCACAGGCTTGTCAGCACTCCTGGGAGACCAGCTCACTCCAGGCAGTATTTATGTATAGAGCACTATGGCACAGGATGGAATTTCATTAGATACTGAAAAAGCATGTAATGAAATTCAACTTCCATTCATGTTAAAAGTCTTAGAAAGATCAGGAATTCAAGGCCCATACCTAAACATAGTAAAAGCAATATACAACAAATCAGTAGCCAATATAAAACTAAATGGAGCAAAACTTGAAGCAATCTCACTAAAATCAGGGACTAGACTATACTGCCCACTCTCTCCCTATCTATTCAATATAGTACTTGAAGTTTTAAATAGAGCAAGTGGACAACAAAAGAAGGTCAAAGGGATACAAATTGGAAAGGAAGAAATCAAAATATCACTATTTGCTGGTGATATGTATAGTTAAGTGACCACAAAAATTCCACCAGAAATCAGGAATAACAGGAAAATGGCCAGATATAAAATTAACTCAAACAAATCAGTAACCTTCCTATACTCAAAGGATAAACAGGCTGAGAAAAAAAATTAGGGAAACAACACCCTTCACAATAGTCACAAACAATATAAAACATCTTGGTGGGACTCTATCCAAACAAGTGAAAGATCTGTATGACAAGAACTTCAAGCTTCTAAAGAAAGAAATCAAAGAAGACCATAGAAGATGGAAAGATCTCTCATGCAGGATTGGCAGGATTAATATAGTAAAAATGTCATCTGGCTGAAAGCAATCTACAGATTCAATGCAATCCCCATCAAACTTCCAACTCAATTTTACATAAAGTTAGAAAGAGCAATTCTCAAATTCATTTGGAATAACCAAAACCCAGGACAGCAAAAAACTATGCAAAACAATAAAAGAACTTCTGGAGAACTCACCATCCCTGATCTCAAGCTGTACTATAGAACAGTAGTGATAAAAACTGCATGGTTGGTCTGATTGTTCAGGCAGCATGTGTATAGTAGAGGATTGCAAATTCAATCATCAATAGGAGGAGAGGAGCTCGGCCCTGTGAAAGTTCTGTGCCCCAGTGTAGGGGAATGCCAGGGCCAGAAAGTGGGAGAGGGTGGGGTGGCAGGCATGGGGAAGGGGGAGGCAACAGGGGTTTGTTTTGGTTGTTTTTGTTTGTTTCTTTGTTTTTTGGAGGAGAAACTGGGAATGGAGAAATTTACATGTAAATAAAGAAAATATCTAAAAGAAAAAAAAACTGCATGGTATTGGTATAGTGACAGGCAGGTAGATCAAGGGAATAGAATTGAAGATCCAGAAATAAACCCAGAAACCTATGGTTACTTGATTTTGATGAAAGAGCTAAAACCATCCAGTGGAAAAAAGACAGCATTTTCAACGAATGGTGTTGGTTCACCTGGCTGTCAACATGTAAAAGAATGCAAATTGACCCATTCTTATCTCCCAGTACAAAGTCCAAGTGGATCAAAGACTTCCACATAAAACCAGATACACTGAATCTAATAGAAAAGAAAGTGGAGAAAAGCCTAGATTACATGGGAATAGAGGAAAATTTCCTGAACAGAACACCAGTGGCTTATACTCTAAGATCAAGAATTGACAAATGGGCCAGGCAGTGGTGGCACATGCCTTTAATCCCAGAACATGGGAAGCAGAGACAGGTAGATTTCTGAGTTCAGGGCTAGCCTAGTCTACACAGTGAGTTCTAGGACAGCCAGGGCTGTACAAGAGAAACCCTGTCTTGAAAAACAAAACACAAACAAACAACAACAACAAAAAGAATTGACAAATGGAACCCTCATAAAATTGTAAAGGTTCTATAAGGCAATGGACACTGTCAATAGGATATAATGGTGACCAACAGATTGGGAAAAGATCTTTACCAATCCTACATCCTATAGAGGACTAATATCCAATATATACAAAGAACTCAAGAAGTTAGACTCCAGAGAACCATATAACCCTATTAAAAATGGGGACAATAGCTAAATAAAGAATTCTCAACTGAGGAAACTCAAATGGTTGAGAAGCACCTAAAAAATGTTCAACTTCCTTAGTCATCTGTGAAATACAAATCAAAACTACCCTGAGATTCTACCTCACGCCAGTCAGAATAGCTAAGATCAAAAACTCAGGTGACAGCAGATACTAGTGAGGATGTGGAAAAAGAGAAAGACTCCTCCACTGCTAATGGAATTACAAGCTTGTACAATCACTCTGGAAATCAGTCTGGTAGTTCCTCAGAAAATTGGACATGAACTACCAGAGGACCCAGCTATACCATTCCTGGCCACATATCCAGAAGGTGCTCCAACATGTAATAAGGACACATGCTCTACTATGTTCATAGCAGCCATATTTATAATAGCCAGAAGCTGAAAACAACCTAGATGTCCCTCAACAGAGGAATAGAGACAGAAAATGTAATATATTTACACAATGGAATACTTCTCAGCTATTAAAAACAATGTATTCATGAAATTCACAGCAAATGGATGGAACTTGGAAAAAATCATCCTGAGTGAGGTAACTCAGTCATGAAAGCACACAGGGTATGCTGTCATTCATAAGTGGATATCAGCCCAAAAGCTCGGAATACCCAAGATACAATCCATAGACCACATGAAGCACAAGAAGAAGGAAGACTAAGTGTGGATGCTCCAGTGCTTCTTAGAAGGGGGGACGAAATACTCACTGGAGGAGATACTGAGACAAAGTGGGAAGCAAAGACTGAAAGAAAGGCCATCTAGAGACTGCTCCACCTGGGATTCTATCCCATATACAGCCACCAAACCTGGATGCTATTGTGGATGCCTGGAAGTGCTTGCTGTTGGGAGCCTGATATGGCTGTTTCCTAAGAGGCTCTGTCAGAACCTTACAAATACCAAGGTAGATGCTTGCTACCAAGCATTGAACTGAGAATGGGGTTCCTGATGGAGGAGTTGGAGAAGGGATTGAAGGAGCTGAGTGTGTTTGTAGTCCCATGGGAGGAGCAACAGTGTCAACTGGCCAGACCCCAAGGAGCTCCCGGGAACTGGACTACCAACCAAAGAGTATATGTGGAGAAATGCATGGCTCTGGGTGCATGTGTGGCAGAGAGTGGCCTTGTAGAATATCAGTGGGAGGAAAGGCCCTTGGGCCTGAGGATGTTTGATGTCCCAGTGTAGGAGAATGTCAGGGGGAAGATGGGAGTGGGTTGGTAGGTGAAGGAGTCCACTCACAGAGGCAGGGGGAGGGGGAATGGGATAGGGGGATTCTGAAGGGGAGGCTTAGAAAGGGGAAAAGATTTGAAATGTAAATAAAGAAAATATCCCTCCCCCCCAAAAAAAAAACAGAAAAAAAGGCCCTAAAAAAGAAAGGAGAGAGAAAAAAGAAAGAAAGGGAGAAAGAAAGAAAGAAAGAAAGAAAGAAAGAAAGAAAGAAAGAAAGGAAGAAAGAAAGAAAGAGGCAGATAATCATAGTGTTATTAAAACTTTCAATTGCTTTGAAGAACCATTCTACCCAGAGAATTACAAATGTTATTGGTGTTATAATCCATGAAGACATAAAAGAATTTCAGTTTAGTGAGTGAAAGTTTTGGTAGGTCAGTTGTCCCAGGATTCAAACAAATGTAAACTAAATGGAGTGATTATGGGTTTAAGTTTTTCAGAGACTCAGGTATGATGCAATTAAAGCTCTTCAGTTTGACTGAAATGATAGTCTGGGAAGAATAATTAGCATAATAAAAGTTGGAGGGTGTGGTTAAGAAATGGCTATGTTGAAAGCTTACTCCCAGAATTATGTGCCAACAAACACTTTTAAATGCTACTGAAATGTAATGCTTCACTTCAACCACTTTCAGCATGAATTAAATTACGCAAAAGAATTTAGACTGGTTAGAAGACCTGTAGTGAAGGGTCATTGTGGTATAGTTCAAAGACCTAATCTGCTTTTCCTGTAATAGATGTTGGCTATTTTCTCTTTTGTCATAATTTGTGTTATACATTCTGTGGACCAGACCATCTCTGTCATAGCTACCAACTTTTGCCTTTTTTGAGAGTGACAGTCACCACAATGGTAAAAGACAAAGGAAGCCGGATGCAAAGTTAGTCAATTGGCAGTTCAAAAAGGGTATATGCAAGAAAATAGAAACTCAAAAGGGTATCATGCTTACTCTACAGGAGATTTGAGAAAAAGACAAAAAGAAAAAAGAAAAAGAAAAAGAATGAGAGAAAGGGAAGAGAAGGGAAGGAGAGAGGAGTGGAGGTAAGAGAAGGGAAGGAAAAGAAAGGACATGACTGCTCCTAGGTGTGGTGGAGGATAAAGTTTACTGTAAATAAAAGGGAGAGCATAGCAAGAGGCAGGGCCATCTGGGAGAGTCCAGAGTGGCCAGGACCCTCAGCTTTGAGAAGAGAGCAGGAAGGGGAGCAGGGAGAGAGAAGAATAATACTGCAGCTAGAAAGACAATGGTACAAAAAAAAAAATGTGTAGCCAAAATAGTTGGATTTTAAAGGGAAAAGCTTCCCAGCCCTGGGTGCGGGGGAGTTCAGGGTAGGAGGAGGGTACAGGTTCTGGGAAACAGTTAAAAATTACATTGTACATACAGACACCAGAGTTCAGAGCAAGTAGAGAGGAAGAGTCAGACCCTGAAGGAGGCCTTGACCAAATTAACCCTTAAAACTGGTAGTGACTAGATGACCCTTCTACCTTATGCCTTATATAGGACCTGGAGCACCCCCTATACTTTAGGTCTCACCCCATTTGGGATCATGCTGCCTAACCTCCAGTCTGATATCTTAGCTAAATATGACCAACCTAAGTTTTTAAAAAGCCCTCCATAGGGTCCAGAAATAACTCTGGCCTGTCATCTGCCAGGTTTATGAGTCTGCTCCTCACCCTAACCCCAATTACTTTGAACCACATGATGAAGTCTATATCAAAAGACATAACTACAAGATTCTGGAACTGATAGAAAGGACCCCATCCTGACCATACCTATGACTATTAAGGTGGATGAGATGTGGACATGAATACACCACTCTCAGGTTAAGCCTGTCAGTAGAGACAATGGTCCAGCTGTTGAGATCCCAGGGAGGAGACTTCCAGAACCTCCATAAGAACAATAAGTTGCACCACACCCTGTTGATCTGCTGAGACTGAGACTCCAGCACTCCTGATCCTGCTAGTTTGCTGCTCACACTTGGTGATGTGTTGGAGCGGCAGGTTGCGTCAGAACATACCACACTAGGCCCAAACAGTTCCATGTGTAAGAGGTTTAATTGAGAGGGAGTAGGGGTAGTGGCG
>NW_022196897.1:41644187-41657898 GCF_008632895.1 Mastomys coucha
TGGGGCCCCGGGCTGATTTTTACGATAGAGCTTACCAACAACTCTTGTCTCCCACCTGGAATCCCACGAGTCTTGTATGTAGAAAAAAAGTGTCTTTCAATGTTGATAGAAGAAATGCTTGATCCGTGATCCTAGCATATGTATTTGACAAGACCAATATGGGCAGCCCCCATATTTGTCTGGCCATTTTCTAAAATAATCTTCTGTCTGGTCGAAGAGAAAGCAAGTATAGAGATCATAATATTTAGATGGCATTACAGATACCGGGATGATAGCAATTTGGATTGGTTCCTGGCATCCGGCTATGGAGCAGTTTCGTGACCCTATTTGGAAAGACTTTGTTATCTGTGGGGGTTTCTTGAACCTCGAATCTCTAAATATAAGGGCTACCCTGGATAGAAGTGAACAGCAGGGGGAGGATTAGAAACCCATGTCTAATCCAGTAAGGTTGAGCTCGGTTGCTGGAGTAGAGTCTCATTTTCTGGGATTGGAGACAAGGTAGACGATCTCGTTGTCCTCTGAAGTTTAATAAAGCACAGTCCTGTTAAGATTGATGTGTATGAAGAAGAGTCATTTTTAGGTGGAGGAATGAAAGGTTTGAGGTGAGACCGATGGACCCAATGAGAGAGTCCCTTGAGTTTAGCAGCTGTAGGGGTCACAAGAATTATTTTAAAAGGGTCCAGCTACCTGAGAGAGAGAGGTGAGTGCCGATGACCTGGAGGGGATAGAAGGACTTGGTCTCCAATGTTGATAGGTAGTGGATAGGAGACAGTGTATGGCCGAAGTAGATGGTGGTCAGCAAAGTTCCATAGGAGAGAACGGAAGAGACAAAGTAATGGGGTTAGTAGATGGTCTGGGAGGGGAGAGCATTTAGGTGAAAGACCAGGAGTTAGGACTGGATGTCCATACATGAGTTCAAAGGGAGAGATGAGGAGAGGTCGCTTTGGGAGAGCTCGTAACCTGAAAAGAGCCAGGAGTAGGAGTTTTACCCAATCAAGGTGAAGTTCTTGTGACAGCTTAACAAGAGTGGTTTTTAAAGAGTGATTAGTTCTTTTTACCTTACCAGAAGATTGAGGGTGATAAGGAATGTGAAAATGCCAGGGGATATGTAGGGCCTTAGATAGAATTTGAGAGACTTGGGAAGTAAATTCAGGACCATTGTCTGATTGGAGAGAGGCTGGGACACCAAACCGGGGGATGATCTCTCAAGGAGGAGATCAGAGACTGTCTGAGCCCTTTTGTTAGTAGTGGGAAATGCCTCTACCCACCCTGACAAGGTGTCTACCAAGACCAGGAGGTACTTAGCACACCTGACAGTGGGCATGTGGGTAAAGTCATGTTGCCAGTCAGTTCCAGGAAGGGAACCTCTAGCCTGATGGGTAGGAAAAGGGGTGTTACGATACTTTGAGTTGGGGTCAGACTTCTGACATGTTTTGCAAGAAGCAGTGATAGATTTTAAGAAGCTTAAGTGCTCAGGAGTAGGCTGTAGAGAGAGCATTGAGCTTGGTACTTGGTAGAGTCCAGAAATTGGATGACAACAGGAGA
The DNA here is from genome assembly GCF_008632895.1 of Mastomys coucha. Classification (NCBI taxonomy): domain Eukaryota; kingdom Metazoa; phylum Chordata; class Mammalia; order Rodentia; family Muridae; genus Mastomys; species Mastomys coucha. Next base: position 41,645,733 of record NW_022196897.1, read on the forward strand.
ATAGTGTTTAGCAACAGAGGGCTTTTGGATGTCCCAGACTCAGGGATCTACCTGAGAAGCTGGTAAAGGAAATAACATGGTAGTGTTAGTAGGTTGCCTAGCTAGGAGAAGGAGCAGAGGAACCACTGGTGAGCCTGGGTTTAGGCGAATGTTGGGAGCAAAGGAAATGGAGGCTCCCAGCCTAGTTATAAGATCCCTTCCCAATAAGGGGAAAGGACATGTTGGCACTACCAAAAAGGAATGTGTGAAAGGTACACCCCTAAAAATGCAGCTAAGTGGTGGGGTCTGGAGAGGGAAGTAAGGTTGTCCTCCTACCCCGACAATAGGAGAACCAGAAGGAGAAGTGGGCCTCCAAAACTCCGTCAGTTCCGAGTAAGTGGCTCCAGTGTCCATATACCACGATATTTACCCGGGCCTCCCTGCTAGTGATGGCAGTGGTCGGGTCAGGGGAGCTCGGGCCTCCTCAGTCAGCCATAGCCAAGCCTAGGAGATCAGTTGGAGGGTTATCTGGGATTGATGTCCCTTTGTTTTGTGTAACATGAGGGCAATAAGCAGCCCAATGTCCCTCTTGATGGCAGCTAGGGCATGGCCCTCTTGGCTTGCAGAAGTTAGGGCAGGATTTTGCCCAATGACCTTTTCTACCACATTTGTAGCAGGTGCCTGATGTTCTCTGAGTCTTAGGAGACCATGAGTCCAGGGTAGTGGCTGGGGCTGGTCAGACAGCCTTTGCCAGCATATGGTATTTTTGTTTGAGGATTCTATCATCTCTCCCATGGTACACTTTGAAGACCAGCACTAAGACTTCTGCCTGTGGAGTTAGAGGTCCCCTCTCCAGTTTTTTAGGTTTAGGTCTTATGTTGGAGTAGCTCTGGGAAAAGAAGTAGGTCATCAGAAGTTGCATACTTTCTGGGTTTTCAGGGTCCAGATTGGTATGCTGCAATAAAGCCTTCGTAAGGCGTTCTAAAAATTGAGATGGATTCTCCTGCTTGTCCTGGACAACCTCTTGGAGTTTTTCACAATTTATTGGCTTTAAGGCTGCTTTTCTAAGACCTACCATAAGGCATGTAATGAACCTGTCTCTGGCTAAAATACCACCTGCAGAATTGTAATTCCACCGGGTATCCTGTTCCGGCACTGTCTCAGAGCCAATTTGGTATGTGTTGTCTGTCTGGTGAATCCCGTCTGCATTACGCTCTTGTCTCTTCCCAGACTCATCTGTGTTCCTCAGAAAGTAAGTTGTTAGTAAGTATCATATAAACATCATGGAAAGTCAAGCTGTAAGATTGAGTGATATACTGGAACTCTTTAATAAACTTGGAAGAGTTAGAAGTATAGGACCCCAGCCTGTTTTCTATTTGGGAAAGTTCACTAAGTAAGAACAGAACATGTACTCTGCCGAGCCCATCCACTCCAGCAACTTCCCATAGAGGTAGGACTATTGCTGGGTTAGGTGTCTCTGAGGAGGAAGGACTTGAAGGTTTGGCTGTAGCCTTAGAGCGGGTGACAGGAGGAGTGAAGGTAGTTGCCAATGTGGGGCATTTGGAGCGGCCCACAGCTGGCACAGAAGGAGAGGGGTCTAGAGAGGGAGAGCTAGCAGGCTCTGGAGCATCCTGGTGAGGAGGAGAAACTGAGGCAGCAGTTTGGGTTTTTGGTGGCGTGGAGACAGGTTTGCGGCAAAAGGGGGTGGTTCATTAGCTGGGTCTAGCATTGTAGCGTCATCTAGAGGAGGTTGAGGTTGTGTAGATTTCATTGCTAAGAGAAGTTGGGTTGGGGAACAAGAAGAGCACAAGGAGGAATTGGAATGGAGAGAGATAAATGTTTGGAATTAGGGAACCTCTTTCCATTTACCAGTTCGCTGGCAGTATGTATTAAGATCCCTTAAAATAGCTGGATCTAGGGTGCCATTAAGTGGCCACTTTGAATTCCCATCTAGTTGATATTTAATCCAGACCTTATTGCAGAGATATATTAATTTTGATGCCTTCAAGTCAGGCGTTAGCTTTAAAGATTTGAGATTTTTTTTAGGAGACATCCCAGTGGGGTGCCTGGAGGTACAATCGAAGACATTCTGATATCCATTGGCAGGTGGTTGAATGTTCTTACCAGCGTTCTGAGAACAATTCAAGCACCAAAAAGTTAACAGCCAAGGCTAGTGGTTCAAGTCATCACAAGAAACCCCTAGTGGCAATCCAGCAGACCCCTGCGGCCTGCTGTGGGAAGGCAACACACCCTGGATCCAAGGTTTTGACGGCTGCTGGAGCCTGGTAAAAGATTGGGAACGAGAGTTGCTTCCGAGGGAGGGGCACCAATGGCAGAAGTCCTAACATGTACGTCAATTGGGGAGGCTTGACTGTAACCCCATGGTTTCCAGAGAAGGTTGGCCAGGCCTTATCTGGAAAGCTGGAGGTCCTCCCCTTGACTGATCCTATTAATTTAATGTGCCGGTGTCTGTGCGAGAATTATAGTGGACTGGTAAATGGAAAACATGGAACTGAATGGGACCTGAGTGGGACGCAGCTCACGTGGTAGGAATTTGTAGTCCCGCGGCACTTGGCTGCAGCTCTGGTATGTCCCGCGGTGCCTGTTGTCTTCAGCGAGCAGCAGCTCCCAGCTGCCAGCAAACCGCTACCAAATCCGAGTCTCGGCACCAAATGATGTGTTGGAGCGGTGGGTGGCGTCAGAAAATACCACACTAGGCCCAAACAGTTCCACGTGTAAGAGGTTTAATTGAGAGGGAGTAGGGGTAGTGGCTCGGAAAGAGAGGAGAGAGAGAGAGAGAGAGAGAGAGAGAGAGAGAGAGAGAGAGAGAGAGAGAGAGCAAGATGGAGGAATGTTCTCGTGTATATATATGGGTTGTGATGTAGCAGTCACAGGTAAAGGTGGGAAGTGAGCCCAAAGGATTCTGTTGCCCTGGTAACAGGTCTGTGGACCCACCCATGTATCACCAGAGGCTCTGGATGTCATGATGCTAACATACCTCCCTTTTTGATATTATAAAGTTAACACTTGGCTATACCATCTACTATCCCCCACTATCTCCTGAATCTAACCTGGTAGATAGTTAATGCTGCAATGGGTAAGATTGTCAACTTTATCTCTCACTCTGCTCCCCTGGGCACCTGGTTCCCTCATCTTCATGTAGACCTTAATGACTTAGTAGATGAGGAATTGAATACCTTTACTGGTTATGGTTGCAACTCACCTGGGCCCGAAGGAAAACAAGGTATCAGGCCTTTTGTGTCAAAGCCAGCAAAGCAAATGTGGAGGTCCAGAGTCCTTTTTCTGTGTGGCATGGGGACACTAATATACTGGGTGGATAAGCTAGAAATGCCCCATCAAATGACCTTATCATTGTGACCCGATTTGGAGAGACACAGACACCTGGATCTGGGTCCTACATAATAAAGGACACCCTGCCTCCTCGGAGAGAGACTTTCAGACCTTGTTTTGAGCCCTTTATTATCCGGGTACCCGCAGGGGGAGACACAACAGTCTTGTCATCAAGTTTACTGCAGCTGACAAGAAGACCAGTTGGACTGCTGATAAGACTTAGATGTAAAGAACAAAAACTTTACATCTCTGGCTATGATCTGGGACTAATATTTACTGTCCAATTGCTCCAACATAACCTTGTGAGACCCATAGTCCCCTTAGGCCCCAACAAGGTATTAGGGAGGCTTAACCGACCCCCACTCCCCGATATGCCTCTGCCCATTATCACTCCCTCATCAGGACCCACCACCCTTTTGCCCCAATGAGGTCTGAATTCATCTAACCAACTGCTCCTTAAAACTGTTCCACCTCCTACATTATCCATTTCATAACCTGAGTCAGGACCCCTGCAACTATTAGAAGCCACTTTCCAGGCTCTTAACTCCTCACAACCAGACTTAACTCAGGATTGCTAGTTATGGTTAAATGCTAAACATTTACTATGAAGAAATAACTCTCCCTAGAGACTATTTACAAACTACAGATAGTGTTCAATATAGATGACAACAACCAAATAGAGCTAAGCTGACTCTACATTCAATAACAGGACAGGGATTCTGTATCACAAATAAGGTACCCTCAGCCTATTCCCACCTCTATGACTGCACTGTAACCCCTACTGTTAAAGGATACATGCTGCCCCCAGAGAACTCTTGGTGGGCTTGTACCTCTAGGCTTACTCCATACATTTATGGCCTGGTTGTAAATTCGAGTGAGAATTTTTGTCTTCTAATGCAGTCTATATCTAGAATGACTTATTACTCAGGAGAGGATGTTATTAACCAGCTAACACTTCCAAACATTAGAGCAAAAGGGTAGCCATTTCTATTGTGTTACTAGGTTCTCTCCTTGGCATAGGGATGGCCAGGGCTACTAGTGTGGGGACCTCAGCCCTAATGCTCCAAGATAAAACTTACAAGGCCCTACAGATGACAATCAGCACAGATTATATAGGACATGGAAAAGTCCATCAGAACCCTACAGGATTCCCTATCCTCTCTGGCAGAAGTAGTCTTATAAAACAAAAGGGGCCTAGAGTTGCTGTTCCTCCAGCAGGAAAGACTCTGCAGCCACAGGCGAAAAATACTGTTTTGTGTTGATCACTGGTGGTCAAAATGTCTATGGCCTTAGTCAAGAAGATACAAGACAAAACAACAACAACAACACAAAACAAAGACAACAAAACAAAACAAAAACCACCCAACCAAACAACCAAACAACAACAAAAACAGTTGGTATGAATTTTTCTTCAACCTGTTTCCTTGGCTGATCACCCTTACCTCTGCCCTGACTGTTCCTCTTATCCTACTAATGTTCGTCTTGACTTGTGGTCTCAGCTTAATCAATGCTTTAATTAAGTTTATTAAATAACGGATTGACTTTGTATTTGGTGTCTTACCATATAAAATTCTTTCAGAAGCCAATAATAATGGGACTTTCCTCCTTTTTCACTTCAGAATTTTATGACTTTAGATGTTATATTTATGAAAAACGAGCCGGGCGGTGGTGGCGCACGCCTTTAATCCTAGCACTTGGGAGGCGGAGGCAGGCGGATTTCCGAGTTCGAGGCCAGCCTGGTCTACAGAGTGAGTACCAGGACAGCCGAGGCTACAGAGAGAAACCCTGTCTCGAAAAACCAAAAAAAAAAAAAAAAAAAAAAAAAAAAAAAAAAAAAAGAAAAACGAACTGGTTTTGTTGTTTGTTATTGTTGTTGTTGTTGTGTTCTGTCAAATGAGTCCTGATGTGTTCCTATGTTTCCTATGAACTATTCAGCTATTATTCCCCTCTCTTTGACTCCCTAGGGTACGTGCTGAGCTGCCTCACTTACAAACATTCTTCTCAAGGTTGCTCTTGTACTAACTGGCTAAGCAAGTATAGAATAAAAAAGTAAACCTCAGCCAATGGTGGTGGTGTGGGGAACCACCTCTCCAATCACCTGTGGAGTGTGAGAGACAAAAGAGGGAGGTCTTTCTAACGAGTAGTGCGTAGTACTTGTTTTCCCGCTTTTGGGATGCTAAACGACTCTTCTGAAGTAAAATTGCTTTGTGGCATTGTATTTATCCCAGTGCTGGTTGCTTAGTATGCGGCCCTAATCCCCTGTCCAAGATTGGTTACTAAAATATCCCAAGACTATTTATTAGAGAGATAATTCTCTGTACCCACTTATGCTCTTGTCATTCTGCACCAGATTGACTTTTCTGTTTTTCTGTCCTAGTTTAATTCCAAGCCCTTTTCTGTCTCATTTGTCCATGTGTCTTTTTAGGTAAGTACTACTGTATTTATTATGTTGATCTTAGAATATATTTTGAAATTGGGTAGTATAATTTCTCTAGCTTTATCTTTTTTTTCTTGGAGATAGTTTGACTATTTTGTTTGATGGAAATTTTAGGATTATGCTCTCATTTTTGTAGAAAACATCATTATAATTTTGATAGAGACTGTTAGCCTTTGTAGACCACTATAGGTAGCATCAAGTTTATTAACTCTTACTCCATAAATACTATGCTGTTATATTAGTCAAGGTTCTGTAAAGTAACAAAAATTATAGAATGTTAATAACCTATTTTGGCAGTATTTCATTGTATGGATATAAGTGATTTCTGTGTGTTCACTCTGTATTCTATAAATTTGTTAGCTCTAGTAGTTTATATGGTGAAGATTTATATATATGTTAGATCATGTCATGAAAAGCAATTTTGTTTATAACTTTTGACTTTCTTGACTAAACTTCTTGCCTAAATGGTAGGATGGCAGCACTGTATTGAACTTGAGAGTAAAAGTCCTTTGCTTATTTTAGCTTTCCTTATACAGTTTGATGTTTTCTGTGAACTGGTTCATATAGCTTGATGTTAGCTATGGACTCATTCTTTATGGCCTTTATATTTATGTGCCTGATTTATTGAGTGTTCTTATTGTGAGAGTGTTGAATTTTGCTGAGGTTTCTCTGTATGTGCAAGTATCATGAATTTTGCCTTTATACTGTCATTTTAAAAGTAATAAATATGAATTGCATAGATATTTCATGATGTTACTTATGTTGTTATATAATTTAAAAATTACTCATTGCTTGTAGCTACAATGGGTGCTGAACTTTTGATCTGTTTTGAATATGTTGATTTATTATTTTTATTATTAATAAATTGTATACAAGAATATCTGGGCTTATTGTTTGGTTTCTGAACCCCAGGACAAGAACTGGGTGCATATTTTACATATCAAAGCAGACCTGGCCCTCCAGAGTCTCTCTGCCTCATTCAGTAACTACCTGACATACCCAACCATGGACTTTCCAGCCCAGGGGTTGGGCTTCCCTTACCCCAGCCCAGGGGTTGGGCTTCCCTTACCCCAGCCCAGGGGTGGGGCTTCCCTTACCCCAGAGGCTCTTCTTTCTGTGTGTTTCTCTTCTCTTCTCTCTGTGCACATGGGCCCCTTTCTCCTCTTCTATGCCCCCACCCTTCCCTGTGGTGACTTCCCTGGCATTGGTCCTTGGGGCCAGTGAGCTTTCCCACCAGAGAGTAGCTTCTCAATAAACCTGCGAGAAGGGGGAGGGGGGAGGAGGGAGGGAACAGGGGTTTGTTCTTGTTGTTGTTTTTTTGTTTTTTTTTTTTTGCTTTTTGTTTTGTTTTGTTTTGTTTTTGTTTTTGGAGGGGAAACTGGGAAAGGAGATAGCATATCGCATGTAAATAAAGAAAATATCTAATAAAAAATAATAACTTAAAAAAAATAAACCTGCCTTTAATATAATCTAATCTGGCTTGAATTGGCTCATTTTACTGGTGGAGAAATAACCTATCCCTTATATGGGATTTCTTCTCTAAACCATTGTGTATTTTTTGTTCAAAATACTCACAGCTTCAAACCACAGTTCATATGACACTTTTTAGAAAGGTGATAAATATACTGATACAGTCACAGACATCTGGCCCCACAGACAGCTTGACTTTGCTACCAGAACCATAATTGTTCTGGTAATGATGATATAGTAATGAGGAGATGATTGTCTAGAACTCTTATTCAAGAACTACTGAGAGAGAAGAGACAGAGAGTATTCATGCTAGATAACTGTAACCATTGCCTTTATTTTGAATTAATCATGTTATTATATTGCATTTATTACTTTTTACTAATATATTTAATATAATAATTATCAATCCATTAAAGAACTTTAACTATCAAACAATAAATAATTTTATATAAAATCATCCAGCAGTAAAATTGGGCAATGGTTTACATATTATTTTTCTCTGATTTTGAAAATGTTTGGTCTTATGATTCTATCATGCAGCAACCTTTATTTTATATCTGCTCATTTGTTTGTAAATTTCAAAGTGCATATTAAGTAACAAAAAATAGTCACGGAAATTATGGCAGGAAACATTGGCCTTACAAAACTACTTAGGAATCAGGTCATTCTGTGCAATCTGTGTAAGAAATCAATAACCCTCTGGGCAGCAATGGTCTAGTTACCATATTGTGAAGGAGAAAACTCAACCACAACATTCAGAGCTTCCCGTTAAAGACGTGATTTCTGTGCATCAGGGTCACAGCTAGAACAACGATGGCACGTACAACTGAGTAATTTGAAGACTATTCCTTCCAGAGTCGCACAGAGGTAAAACACATTGGACAGTGCTGTACCCTGAGGCTGATGAGAGCAGGTTTTAACAGCTGTGTGGTAGAAATAAAATCTTAGGAATAGTCAGCCTCGACTGACCCCTGGAAGAGGTAATCTGTTTTCATATGTCCTGACTTTATTTTTCTAATTTTCTAATGTTGACCATGTGATGAACTCAACAGCTTTTAAAAACACAGAAAGGAACACAAGGTGAAGAGAGCAATTGAGAGGTAAATTAAGGTTTCTGATATTTCTTTGTCCTTTCATATAAACACACACTTAGGAAGTTACCAAAACATTTTGAGTCTGAGAATTTTTACACTTTAGATAAGATCTTTTATTTTTAACTGTGAGCTGTCTCAAATCTCTAAAAGGAACCTTGCAATCACTTGGACCTAAACATTAAGAAAAGCAAACAACAACAACAAAATTTTACCATTTAAATGAACATACCTTTAAATTGCATCACTATTTAAAGATTTCCTAATTTTTAAATGGTTTTATAATGATCACTTATTCTTGGTTATTTATATAAACTTTGATATTAAAGGATTCTTTCTACACCAACCTTGCTTATTTATTCTTGTCCTTGCTTTTTAGAATCTTAAAATTTATTTACTTATTTTAAAATTTTATATGTATGTGTCTATGCTTACTTGTCTATATGTGAACCATGTGCATCAGGTACCTGTAGAGGCCAATGGCACGAAAAACTTAGGTGGGTTAAGGAACCAGGGAAAGAATCCTTATAGCTGCTAACACCTGCCCAGCTCCAGGAAAGCTCTTAATAAGGAAGAACTGTAGTCTCCCAAAGTAAGGACATGCTGATACTATAAGAAATATCATATAGTCTCTCCTGTCAGATACTACAAACCCTGTGTTAAGGATGAGGAATGAAGGTGTTTTTCTCTCCCCCACCTTGTAAGACTTGCAAATGTTTTAATCCTACCCAACTATTAAAACCTAGTTGTTAGTGTTCCTTCTAGGCTCTGCCCTACATTACCTGTCTGCCCCCTTATCACCATCTTATTCTATCTGACTCTTTTCTTTCCCTGATCTCTCTGTCTCTCTGTCTCTCTGTCTCTCTGTCTCTCTGTCTCTCTGTCTCTCTCCCTCTCCCCCCCCCTCTCTCTCTCTTTCTCTCTCTCTCTCCTCTCCCTCCCCTTCTCAATTTCCCCATTCCCTGAATCAACTATATTTTACATTATACCCATTGTGAGGCTGGTACTTTAGAGGGGAAGTGATGCCTCCCTATGAGCCTGCCAAGACCCCTCCCACCTAACAATACTAGGCTTCTATCAAACATATCTTGGTCTCTCTTTCTTCTTTTTTATAAAACAAAACACTGGCTACACATAGAGCCACTGTTGCATTCTAAGTTGATGGTATGGAACAGTGACCCTTTTCTCTATCCTTTTCTCTATGAAGCAGTGACTCCTTTACTTCCTTCATTTACTATGCATCAATTATTTGCATATAATCCAACTGAATAAGACTGTGACATTGACCCTCACGAACTAGAAACACACACCACTTTTCTTGCACTAAAAACCAAATGCACTTCCTGTTCAAGTACTGTTCACTCTTATCCCAAGCACACCCTCTGATCAAAAGTAAAGTCTACAGACATTTCAGTTGGAATAGTGGTCTCTATTTTTAAACCCCAAAGAAGTTATTTCTAAAAACATTATAACCAGCAGCCAGTAGGTCCAGAAACTCCTGACAAGGGAACCTAAAGGATAGTTAGGTTAGGTCTCATTAGCTAAGGAAACTCCCTTCTACTTCTGACATGAGAAGAGTGCCCCAAGAACATCTGCCTCCCTAATAAGGCCCCAGCAACCTCCATTGGTAATTAAAACTTTGAGACTATAGGAGGACAGACCTGGAGAAAGGATTTTCTATCCCAAGAACTCCTCCTGTGTATAAAATCCCAATTCCCCAGCCTCTTTGGGGAGTGTGCTCATACATCACCCCTCATTGTTCTTATAAAAGGATAATATACTCCTGTCAAAAGTCCATTTATTCTTTCTTTTATTTCCACCTTGCTTTGATCAGTCCTGACTATCTTATCCCCTGGAGCAAGTTACAGGGGGTTGGAAGAAACCCAGTGGAGACACTAAGAATTTGACTCAGTCTTCAGAAAAAACAGCAAGTGGTCTTAGTGGTGAGCCATTTCTCTAGTCCCATGTTTTCCTTTCTATTGAAGAATTCTTTTGAATTTGACTCTTCCACTATAATTTATCTTGTTTTATATATAAAATATTTCTAGCTTTAGTAATATATAGCTATTCAAATTATAATAATTCACTTTTATTACATTAAAACCAATAATCCTGATTTATAACCAGATACTTTTACTTAACAGGAAATTCATAAAGACTATGAATGAGAAGCTAATACTGATTGAACACTGGTCTCAACTGAGTCTGAATTAAACATTTTATTTACATTATTACACTTAAACTTATGTAACTCTTACAATGCATAAATGCTGGATTATTGTTTATTCAGAGAAAACCAAGGTATAAATATAATTAATTATAGGTCAAGTCATATTCATTTTCCTGCAAAACTGAAAGCCTTCCTGAAATACCCAATATGATTCTGTAAATCTTCTCCATGGTCTACAGCAGATTTTATCATTCATTTGGCAGTGTTGTTATAACAACACATGAACATCTGTGTTATGGATGGGTTTCAAATCTAAACCACAGTATCTGGAAGCAGGGATGATAAACTGGTCTCTGTTATTAAGTGGGCATTTCCTCTGTAACAATGCATTTTTGAAATTTAAGTGGTCCAAGTCAGCACTCATAACAAATTCAACAAAAGACAATGTTTATGTTTCTCCTGATTTCTCCTGTTGGCATAATGCAGGATTAAGGTTTAAGCTTGTTGATTCCGAGGGAGACAAGGGAAGCAACTAGGGGCATCTAAGGAGCTGTGCTTTCCCATGCAAAGTGGTGCAGAATGTGCAAAGGGTCCTTGAGGAATGGAAGATTCTGTGTGTGCTGTGGGGGGTGGGAGGCTGTTTTGAAACAATTCTGCCAAGAGACCAAGTAGAAAATATGGGAACAGAAATAAAATCAAAATCAGTTGCACAGTACCAGAAACTTTACAGGTAGCCACACTGTGAAGGAAAGAAAGCAAACTGAAATAAACCTGGTGCTCTTAATCTCCTTCCTTATTTACAAGTTTATGCCACACACAGCTGGGAAAGCCAAGCCCTTGAACAAAATCTACACTTGATGGATACGAAATTGAGCAGAATGTCTGCCAGTATGCAGGCAAAGGAGACAAATATTAGAAATGAGGGAGTCTGAACAAATAGAAGCCTAAGGTAAGACCCAGGACATATAACAAGTAATCAGACAGTGTCATAGTCCAGGACACAGAGAATAGATATAACTTCAAGCCATCTCAAAATAATGAATTCCTTTTTTTTTCTACCCAAATGGTGTCATACAATTAAAATATATGCTTTTTTTTTGAGAGAGAGGGAATTAAATATGTGCAAATCTCCATTATTCTATTATGTTTTAAAATTGTAAATTGGTTGTATTAATCCCAACGAAGCAAGGACAAAGACCACTTCCCTGGTTCGACTATCCCAGCCACTCACTGGGCTTTCTGGAGAACTAGAGGGTGGTAGGTCCAGGTTGTCAGACAGACCACTCATCTTGGGTTGGTGCCATTTTAAGACTAGAGAGGTGGTACCAGTCCTAATGTGCCAGGAGCTTGGCAGCTGATGGGGTGGTGAGGAACACAGTGTTAGGTCTTTTCCACTGGGGCTCTAGAGACTTTGCAGATAACTGCTTGAGGAATACTTACTTGGTCTCCTGGGGAAAGTAGAGTAGGCTTGGGAACAGTTGGTTCTGCTAGTGTGGGGACAGGTAGGTAGGTGTCAGCATGTGAACAGAGAAGGGGCCATAGGAGGGAGAGTTAGAATAGGTACCAACTGTGGGGTCTGGGCTTGAAGATGGTTCCTGAAAACAAACAGCCTCTCATATAGGATTTGAAAAGACATAGACCTGTGTGGGTTTGCTTGGAGATGGACAA
>NW_022196897.1:41657948-41688512 GCF_008632895.1 Mastomys coucha
GGGGTGAAGATAACCTGAGTTTTTGGGAAAGCTTGGTGAACTCTGTTTGATGAATCCATTGGCTCTCTCAACCTTTTCCTGAGGATTGTGGGCAGTAGAGGATATGGGGTTTCCAGATTTTCAGAGCTTCACACAGGAGTTGGATGACCCTGGAAATGAAGGTTGGGCCATTGTCTGTTTGGATGGTCTGTAGCATATCAAACCAAGGAATTATGTGTTCAAGGACCATATAAGCCACCACATCTACCATTTCCCTGGAGGTGAGGGATTCTTAGCTCTACCCTATACAAGTGTCAACAAGATTTAGGAGATAGCAGAGCTTTTAATGAGAGGGCATGTGGATAGAGTCAATATATCAGTCCTCACTCAGTTGGTGTCCTTACAGTTGGTGCTAAGACTTGTTTCTAGAGTGCCAACTGTTGGTTGGCTTTGGAATATGTCTCTTAAGAAGAGTGGACCTTAAAAAATGCAGGCCTGGATGTTGGCTGGGTCAGGGAGAGCATCCAGAAAGTGGAATAACACCTTTGGGCCAATGTTCAGTTTAATAAATATCAGAGATGATAGAGAGTACCTGATTCTGGGGAAGGATAAGGTAGTTAGTTTTACAGATAGAATCATCCATCCTTTGTCTGTCTGGCCCCTTTATTGAGAAATGTGTCTTTCTCCTCATGTTGGTATTCAGACTGATAGGAGAATGCCAGAAAGAAGCTATGACTCTGTGACTTTAGTAGCAGAAGGGTTGCCTTGACCATTTCAGTGGAGGTGACCAGAGCATAGGCTACCTTAGGTTTCCTGATCTGTCTATGAGAAAGACCCCATGGACAAAGAGGGTAAGTTGAGGGCCTGTGGTATTTATTTTAGAAGACCAGGCTGGGGTGAGAATAGATCCTCCATAGCCTCTGGGAAGGAGTAAGAGGTGCTATCAAATGGGTATGGTCCAGGGAGGAGGATTTAGGGAAGAACTGGAGGTAAAGGCAAATTGGGGGTTTTCTAGAAACAGAAGATGAAGGGCTTGGACCCCTGAGGGCCTGAGGAATGAAACAGAGGAACGACTCAGAAGGTCTGAGACCTGATGAGTGGAGTATACTGTGATAGGTAGGAAGAAGATGAGCATGAGAGTTCTGCCACAGCTACTAGGGCTCTCAAAAATGGCTGCCATCCACATATGGTGGAATCTAGATATTTGGACGAAAAAGCTACAGCCCTATATGAAGGCCCAACAAGCTGGGCTAAGACATCTGTAGCCACTCCAGGAGGGCCTGGGTGGGCTGATAAGAGGACGTCCTGTAGTAAAAAGAAGTGACATCCCCCTGACAGGGGGAGTGCACAGCTGAGATTTAGATGGAGATCCAGGAAACCAGGATAGTTTAGGAGTGATGCAGGGATTAACTGAGACAGAGACAGGAAAGGGCTGTGGAGTAGAATGTCATCTACTTATAGAAGAAGTGTGCTCAAATTAAGGTCTAAGGAGGACAGGTCCCGCACTAAGACTTGGGGAAAAAGAAAAAAAAGAGGACTGTCCCAGAAGCCTAAATGTAGAACTGCCCATGTGATTTGTCTTGCAGTCCATGTATCAGGGTCCTCTCAAGTGAAAGCAAAGAGGAAATAGGAGTTTAGATGTAGGGGGACAGTAATGGTGCAGGATGGTAAAGTGGGAAGTTGTAGGAAGAATTTTGGAGAGGAGGGGTGGGGTAGATCCTATACTAAGCAGTAGCACTGAAGGGCTTATGCACTGGAAGAATGGTAGTGGTGCAAGGTGAGTTAATAGAAATTACTATTCCCTGAGATAGGGGGAGGGTTGTAGTAGGCTTGAGACCACAGCAGTTATGGGAAACTAGGGTCTAGAAGAAAAGGAAGAGGGGTTCTTAAGGTGGGCTAGGACCAGCTGGTAGTAGGTGGCAATCATTGGTGTAGAGATATCCCATACTTGGGAGTTGAACGGATCTGGTAGCATAGGGAGAGGTCAGACTGGAGCAGGTATAGGCAAGGCAATTAGAGGAAGAACAAGATAGGAGTCAGGAGAGGTTATGGGGGCCAGTGAAAGAGAAGCTCCAGAGTGGCTGAGGATATTGTGGCCAAGTAACAGCCCTGGGCAGATGGGGATGACCAGAAAAGAGTGTGGGAGAAATCATCCTGCAAGACTGCAGAGGAGTGGCAGGGGATCAGGTGGAAAGGAGGGAGTCCCATCCTTCCCTGTGACAGAAATTGTTGATGGGACTGTAGGATCCAAATGAGAGATTAAAACAGAGAAGGTAGCCCCAGTGTCCATCAGGAAGGAGATGGACTTACCTGTTACCTAGAGTTGAGGTCGCTGGCTCTGGCTGCTGTCAGTGTTCCACCAGGCCCAAGAGCTCAAAGGCTGGATGAGTGATGCCTGTGCTGTAGGGCTAAGCCTCAGAGGTTTGGCATAGAGGATGAGCCCACATGAGGGCATTCTGACTTTCAGTGGTCAGATAGGAGTAATGCAGTGGTTCCCTGTTCCAGTGTGGCTTGTGTCCCAGCTCTTCCTGTGTTCTCAGCACTAAGATAATAGTTTTTCTCCATTTATGAAATAAACCAATGCATCTCAATTAAAAGTGAAAAACAGTCAGGCATTAGTGGCACATGCCTTTAATCCCAGCACTTGGGAGGCAGAGGCAGGTGGATTTCTGATTTTGAGGCCATCCTGGTTTATAGAGTGAGCTCCAGGACAGCCAGGCCTACACAGAGAAACCCTGTCTCAAAAAACAAAACAAAACAAAACAAAAACAAAAAACAAAAAAAGAGTTAAAAACAAACAAACAAAAATCAAGCAAACAACAAAAACGAAAGAGCAATGTTATTTGGGACCGGTTCCTGAGTGAGTTCACCAGTATCAGGGATTGAGACTAGAAAAAGTCATACATAAGCTATAGTGTAGAAGATTTTTATAGATTGTAAGTGAAGGGAAATGACATGTCTATCTCATGCTGGTCTTGTTTCCAGGTATGGTCACCTAAGGCCAATATTTGGGTGGCTGGTGAGTTCACTGCTGTCATGGGTATAAGGAATGTGGGCTATTGGTACCTTTTCTCTGTTGGGAGGCTTTCTGAGTGGGTGGGGTAGGGAAGAGAGTTAGATGGGGCAAGCTGGAGATTCTGA
The DNA here is from genome assembly GCF_008632895.1 of Mastomys coucha. Classification (NCBI taxonomy): domain Eukaryota; kingdom Metazoa; phylum Chordata; class Mammalia; order Rodentia; family Muridae; genus Mastomys; species Mastomys coucha. Next base: position 41,661,069 of record NW_022196897.1, read on the forward strand.
ATAAACAAGTATGACCAGGTTAATTTTGAAGAACATGAAGAAGATAAATTAACACCTTTCATAGAAGAAATAAAGAATTACATAATAAATAATTGTAAGAATATGATATTACTTCAATAGGAGTATTTTGTTTGGATTTTGACTACTTGCAGCATGGAATATGATTTTATAATGCTTTTAGTCTTTTTTTTAAAAGAAGAATTGATTATTGTATATTTATCAGCATAAAATTGCCACAAGGTTGTTTTACTTTACTAAATGTATATAATTACATATCTGGATTTGTGAACATCTCACTGTTATATTGTAAAATACAAATGTATGTTTAGAGTGGGATCTCCATCAGAAAAGAAACACAAAGATGTAGGTCATATTTCCAGGTGAAACTCTGGAAACACTTTGCAGAGATGTTTTACATATCTCTGGGGCAAATATAAAGCTAAAATATTTCAATTACATTTTCTTTAAAATATTGAATAGTTGATAATTTCTTAGAGTATCAATAGTGAAAGGTCATTTTCTATGTTCCACATTAATACCACTGTGTTCTTTAAAGCTAATGGACTTCATTGCTATTATGTTGGTGACTCCTCTCCTCTCCTCTCCTCTCCTCTCCTCTCCTCTCCTCTCCTCTCCTCTCCTCTCCTCTCCTCTCCTCTCTTTTTTTTCTCTTCTCTTTTTTACCATTAATGATGGCTAACTTTTCCCAATGAATGTGTCAATTTCTTTTCTTTTCTTTTCCTTTCCTTTTCCTTTTCTTTTTATTTTTTTCAGGGTTTCCCTGTGTAGCCCTGGCTGTCCTGGAACTCACTCTGTAGACCAGGCTAGCCTCAAACTCAGAAATCCTCCTGCCTCTGCCTCCCAAGTGCTGGGATTAAAGGCATGCACTACCACTGCCCGGGCCGAATGTGTCAATTTCTTGCTGTTTATTACTATAAAAATTGCCTTTTTCCATCAATTGGGCATTATCATAGATTTAAATTAGAAGATATCCTCATTTATATACAAACCCTAGCCAGATCTTTCAATAGGATCAGAGACCAGAATTATGGCTTCACTTTATACTTTCAACTTCATGTCATGCTTCTTATGAAATGCTGAATAATTTATATGTGTATTTAACATTTTTGTTGGGCAATATCCATAATTTTTGTTTTGTACACTATGTTACAACATAAGTAATTGCTTTGAATGGGATAGTGGAAGAAAAATGAGCCTCAGGAAGAAAAGTCTAAATGTTTCTGGGAATCTTTAAATTATTTAAATTTAAAATTAGTGGCTTTGGTATTTGTCTTTGTCCCTCATTTCTGAGTCATCCTAACTGTATTAGCCATCAAGACAAACAAGCAAAAGTTGTTTCTGTATAGAATAAGTATTGTTGTGAGTCAGCTATATAGGCTATCTCTGTTGGATAAAGGACTTTATAGCTATTACATTCATTATGTTGGAGTTATGAATGGAACCTCAAACAACTAATTAAAACACACTGGGATGTTCCTTATACAAGAGATTGATATTTTAAGAAGAGTTTAAATTAAGTCCAAACAAAGACAAATATATTTCCCACCCATGCATTAGTCATTGTTGAAAAGTGTTCATATTCAAAATTATATATAGCCAAATAATAAATTCATTTTTTCAAGGCAGTGTTTCTCTGCATATTCCAACTGTCCCTGTAGTCCAGGGTCGCCTTGATCTCAGAGATCTGCCTGTCTTTGATCCCTGCCTGCTAGGATTAAATGAATATGACACCATACCAAGCTATAGATTCTTTCCTTTTCTTCCTTTTTCTTTCTCTCTCTTTTGCTTTCTTTCTTTCCTTCTTTCTTTCTTTCTTCCTTTCTTTCTTTTTATTTTTTATTTTTGTGAGCTATAGATTCTTAAACATAAAATACATCTTAGATAGTATTATTGATTAATTATTTATAAACTTGAATAATAAAGTATGGTATGCATGGCAAAATGGTAATAATTAGTACACATGGATTTATATATTATATTTAGTGAACATATGAATACCTACTATGTGTCAGACAGTTTTTAGTCTGGGAACATAAGATATAATCCATGGTTCATAGGGTTCATTTTAAAGATGTAAAGATTATTGATTTGGAAGTCTAGTGTAGTGGTGCACACCTTAAATCCTCACATGTGTGAGCCAGAGGCAGGAGTATCTCTGAGATCCAGGTCAGCCTGTTTTACATAATGTGTTCCAGTGCAACCAGGACCACATAGAGAGCCCCCATTTCAAAACAAAACAAAACAAAACAAAACAAAACAAAAACCAACACATAAAAATCAACAAAAAGGATTCTTGCTTTGAACATCAATGGTACTTAACCTTTTAATTAGCATTTGCCTTTTGGACTAATGGAAATGAAGCAAGTTTAAATTGTAGTAAAATATTTCCATGGTGTCTGTTTTTGAATGCCGGATCCTTATGTAGCCTATCTTTCTTACTCTCTTTTTATCCTATACTTACTTTTCTGGGTTTGTACTCTGTATGCAGCATGACAGCAGCATAATAGATTGCAGCATCCACAACTTTGGAAGGCAGGCATTTGTCGCTCTCCGTGGTACTGACCTATCAGAGCGCGTTGGTAATGTTTCCATAATTCTTTGACCCAACTGATTATTGTCCAAACAAGAATTCAACACAAAGAGTAAAGGTGTACCGAGAACAGTGAAAGTCACAATCAGAAAGGTTTATACAAAAGATTTATTTCTTAAAAACACCTTGCATTATATTCATTCAACAAAAAATTAATGTACAAAGACACTGCATTGAGTGAAAATACAACCTCTCAAATAGACAACTTTATTCGATTTTATACATCACAATATTTTTACCAATCTGTAACATTCATGGATGTTTGACATCTTTTTGATGATCATAAAAATCCCATTGTCTGAGAAGTAGTTGCCATGCTGTAAGCAATCTGTGTATAGTCACTGAGAAAATAGCTACATAGAGCTTCCATCATGGTTGTATCAACTTCCACTTTATTCTTCCATACCTGTCCATTGCTTAGTGAGTAGTAAATGTCTTATTTAAATTTCTCTTGTGATTAGACATAATGACCAAGGCAACTTCCTGAGAAAGTGTCCACTTGGGTTTATGGTTTCAAAGGATTAGAGTCCATGACCATCATGGCAGGGAACATGGCAGCAGGAAGTCAGACATGGGAATGGACCAGTAGCTGACAGCATGTCTTGATCCACAAACACAAGACAGAGAAAACTAACTGAGAAAGACATTGGGTTTTGAAAATTCAAAGCCTATATCCCAGTGACACACATCTTGTCCTAGTCTTGTCTGAACAGTTCCACCAACTGGGAACCACATAGTGAATATTATGAGCAAATGTGAACCTGTCTTATTCAAACCACAACAATAAGAGTTATGTGTTACTTACTGCAAGTAGGTGAGTAAGTAAGTAAGTAAGTATTAAAAGGCCCCAGATTATAAAAGTCCATATAGAGCTGAATTAGATATTCCCTCATAGTCTTAGGCATCTAAATACATGGTCCCCACTGGTGACACTGTTTTGATAGGCTTAAGACATGTGGCCTTGATGGAGGAAAAATGTCACCAGGCTTTGAGGTTTCAAAAGCCACACACCATTTCCAGTGTTTATTGTAAATGTAAAGCTCTTCGTTTCTCTTGATAATGACATTTCTGTTCTCATAGTCATATAATCTTACATTTTTAAAGTGTTACAACCTTTCCCCCATCTTCTTTATTCCTAATTATGTCCAAATATCTGGAAACTTAACTTCAGCACACACTTAACTTACCCTTTACTTCCCATTTAAATAAGCTTTGGATATTTCCAAAATGTGTTACTACATATGTGAAACCCACATTATTGGCTTTGGTCTATTTTCCAACTTAGTCACTGTCTTATCAAGGGTTACATTGCTGTGAAAAGATACTATGCCCACAGAAACTCTTAAAAAGGGAAACATTTAATTGGGGCTGTTTTACAATTTTGGAGGTTTAGTTCATTATCACCATGATGGGAAGCATGGCAGCATGCAGGCTGATATGTGGCTAGAGAAGGAGCTGAAAGTTCTACATCTTTATCCAAAATCATCAGAAGGAGAATGTGTGCCACACTGAGTATAGCTTGAGCATAGGAAACTTCAAAACCCGCCCCCACAGTGACACACTTCCTTCAACAAGGCCACACCTCTGAATAGTGCCTCTCCCCAAGGGCCAAACATTCAAGCACACAAATCTATGGGAGCCATACTTATTCAAAGCACCACAGCCACTATGCTTTATAGTTAATTAATTTTATAACACTGAACATTCCCATTATTCAAAGAAATTTCTGTAATAGCTCTTTTTCATTTAAAATAAGTTTCTATATTTATATTTTAAAAGGCACACTATGAGTCTTTTATGCCTTTTAAACATTATTTATACTTTGATGTTCAATCTGCTTGTGAGATAAGCAGTTGTTTTGCCATCTATTTTTATTTAACTGCCCTTAAAGGAGTTTTACAAGTTGCTACAAAGCATTTGAATTCTTTATGTAGGTTTATCAACAGTGATGTGTTCTCAGTTTGTGTCATCATACATTGTATAGATATTTCTGAACCATCTGCAAAAGTATTATAAAATGAACACCATTTTTTACTTCCAAATTTTTCTTTATATATTAATTTAAAAATAGTTTTAAAAATTTCTTGTAATCATGTGTACGGGTGTGTCTATGTGTACATATGTGCAGGTGGCCTAGAAAGCCAGAATCTTTACATGCTCTGGAGCGGCAGTTACAGGTGGCTGTAAGTACTGGAAACTTAACTCAGGTAAGCTGGAAGAGCAGTGCATTCTTTCAATCCACTGAGCCATCTCTCCAACCCCTTATTATTCATTTCTTAAGAGCAAGTGCTTTCTCAGCTATAACCTAGTAAACTATCCCATATTAAAAAGTTAATAATGATTGTCAATTATAATAAATCAAAAACATAAGCTATAGGCTGATATTTCTTCACCATTTGCTACTTGTCCCAGATAGATATTTTCCCCAGTCTATTATTCAGATACGTGTTTTTTAATGGACTTAACAGGGTTCTATTTTATTACTCTTTAGTATGGACTTTTTTGTTAACTTTAAAGTGGGTTTCATTACATTTGCAATTTTAAAAACTTTGAATTTGTCTTTGCTTACTCCTGAGTGCATTCAGCTAGGCCTTTCTGGGCTGGAACTTTAAATAAGTTACGCTAACAAGGCCATTCCCTGCCCCAAGTTATGACCTTTGGCTATCACTTGTCTATTCTAACTTTGATCACTTGGTGGAATGTAATGCTCAGATTCATCCACTACAAGTAATTTTTATCCCCTGCTAATTAAGAATCCACATTAGGTGACAAAATTAGCTTTAAAGGCTCCTCATCCTTTGCAATATTACTTTGCAGTGTCTTCCATCAAGACATAGATTGCTCAAACAGAGGCATGCCAGGAGGAGGCCCTCTGTGACAAGTCAGAGAACTTGGGGGTTTAGGCCATTAAGACTTCAGATGATGTGTTATAGAGCAAAAACTAATAATTTCCAGGTGACACAGTGGGGCTCCATAAATACCAGTTACATACATAACTTTTGCCAACTAGATTTATGAATGTTGCCCAAGTTAAGTATTATTACAAAGGTTGTGAAATGGTATTGCTTCTTTTTATAGCAATGACATATGTAAAGGTGGGGGCTATATGTCTTTCAAGGACACACATGAGTGGTGAGTTATTGGGCCTGCATTTGAACAGTAATCTTTTATTTGTTGGTCCATGGCATTTCTCAATGTGTCATGGAGGTAAACGGCCTGATGTCAGCACTGAAGTCACAAGTGAGAATAATAAAGACAAATTCTTGAAACTCCCTGGTGTCATTAGTGTGACCTTGTATCCTATCACATATATTAAAGTACCATGGTTAAATGTTTCATAATTATTGATAATTTTATTCTGATACAGATATTGCTATATTTATTGTCTTGGTCATCAACAACTGGGTTCCAATCATCTTATTACCTCAGCTTCTCTAGTAGCTGGAATTGCAAGCTGATGTTTATATTTATAGTAGCAGGATATGACAATGTGGAAGGAACATTTAATGTGGTTACACTAATTTAGATCGATAATTAATTCATGAAAAGATGAAAAGCTACATCTCTAGAAATTGCTACTCCTGAGTATAATCAAGAACATCGTTGACACATTACATTATAATTAATAGTATCATATGTTTGCACAATATAGCTCTTAATATTTTTGAAGTAGCTGTCATATTCTCCCCTATTGCGCCAAATAAGTCATGTCTCATAAGAATACTGTAAGAACTTGTCTTTTTCACGTCTTTTTAAAAAATAAGATTAAAATCTGAACAAAATCAAGGATCAAAGGAGCGAGTGAACAACTAAGCAGATCCTTGAAATCAGCAACCTCAGGTTTCCTGAATTACCCCCACATGGCAGTGAGGGGTATGTTCTTTGGGAATCTTCCAGATTCTACTACTTGAATATTGGAGCTGTGCCTTGTGCCAGACGCTGTTCTAAAACGCTACATATAATTTAACACCGTTTAGAATGGCAGATCTTCTGTTACATTATACTACACATTAATTTAGCTATGTACACCTTCTGATACTTAGAGGAGTGGACGAAAATGCGTGTGCTTGCGCGTGGGCGGTCAGCTACACCTTCCTGAAGGAGAAATTCAAAGCCCCACTTTTTTTCCTTACCCCCGCCCCCAAGATTACACCAGAGCGCACTCTCTGAGATAGGGTTCAATTACAGGTCTCAGGGGGGCGGGGGGTGAGGATTGAGTCCCTGGATCCTGTTAGGGAATCTAAACCTTAAAGGAGAAGAGCCCAAGTCTGTCTATCTCTTCTGCTTCAGAGCCTGAGCCCCAAGTTACAGGATGCATATCTCTACCAAAGAGCTGACCGCCAGGGTGCGGTTTCTGGAACTTTCCCCGAGGGCAGTCCCCAGATCCTTGGTTCTCTTCTCCGATACTCGCTGGCGCAGGGGCAAGCACGGGGTATCGCAACTGTGCTTTGTGCAGGGGGGTGAGGTGGGGGTGTGGGGGTGGGGGAGTGGGAAGGGGGGGAGTGTGGGGGGGGTCAGGGCTGGCGGCGATGTCCACACACTCTCTGGGATAGGAGGCGACCCCACAGAGGCTTTTGGGGGCCGTGCCTGCCAAGTATCGCGGGACTTGTGTGCCTCGCTGGAGCCGCGGCTCCGGGAGCAGCTGGAGCGCGCTCGGGTGCGCAGCGCCCCAGCCCGGGGAGGAGCGGGAGCCGGGCGGGAGGAGGACCCGGGTGCTGGTTACGTAAATGATCCTAGCCCAGTGACAGGCCTCCGGGCTGGGGCTGCGGGAGGGGGAGGGCCCGGCAGAGGGGGCGGGGGCCAAGTGACCAGGCGGTGGCGGCTCTGCCGAGGTGACAATGTGCTAGGAGCCCCGCTCGGTGTCTCCTGCGCCTCCTCGGCCTGGGCGCCTCCTGGCAGCGCTCTTCGGAGCCTCGCGGCCGCCTGCCGCGCTATGAGGGAGCATCTCCTGGGCTGGCCGAGGCCGGGCCCGCCTCGCTCTGCTCCCCGAGAAGTGTGAAGAGAGGCGCGGGCGGGAGCCCCGGCTTCGCGCGGCGGCGGCTCCAGGTGAGCGCGGCTCTCGGCGCAGCCGGCCACTGGCGGGGCTGGATCCAAGCAGCATCCCGTGCGCGGAACGCCGAGCTCTCTCCGCGGGATCGACAGCCACCGTAGCAGGTCTCAGTCCTTCTCTGGGCTCTCCTCTTCTTGGTGACGGTTTGGGACGGACCCCTCTCGGACTGCAGGAGAGTCCGGCTGGGCTCCGCAAAGTCCCGCCCGGGAGTGGCAGGGCGCAGAAGCCCAGCAGGGTAGGGGCAGGGGCGCGGGCGGATCTGGAGAGTCCATCTCCCGGGACCTGGGAGCACGGCCGCCCGCGGCTGCAGGTGCGGCGGGAGGATAGAGAGGCGCAGAACTTTCTGCAGCCGCCCGCCCTCCCTCCTCTAGGCTTTTCCCGCTACCCTCAGAGCTGGGATGCGCTGGTCCCCATCCACGCCCTGGGGGCGCTCTCGGGTGCCTTAAATGTCTTAGCGTCCCTTCCTAGGCAACTTTCTCTACCAGATGCGGACACCCCCTGGGTGAGATGCTGTCGGTGCTACTACTCTTGACACTGGGTACGCTCTGGTTCTTGGATATTTTCCTTCACAGCTTGCTCTTTCTGACAGTGCCCCAGCCGCCTCGTGTCTCTCTACTGTCTCTCTACTCAGTTTGTAGGTCTGATTTTCTTTCAGGCTTTTGGTCCCCGTGCATATGCACCATCCTTGCGTCTGTTTCTCTTTCATTCTGTTTGCTCCGGTCTTTCTTGAGCTGTCACTGTGTCGCTGATGTACTGTTGTTTCTTTCGTTTCTTTCGTTTGTCGCTCGCTCAATTTTTCCCTCTTTCAGCGTTTAGCCCCTTGTTGCCTGTCTCTTCCCCTACTCCCAGTCTGCTAATCCATAGATGCTCTTCTTCTGGGAACTCCCAGATGCACAGACCTCCTTATTTTGCGCCTTTAGGAAGGCGGGAGTGAAGCAGCTTTCCTGCATCTGGGCTGCCTTGGAGCTGAATGGAAGGTTCAGGAGCCGGAACGGAGGGTGTTGCTCCAGCCTTCCCACCCAGGGTCCAAGGGCGCCGCGCTTTGGGAACCCAGTCCGCGGAGGCTTCTGGTCTGACCAGCAAAAGCAGTGTGAGAGAGTGGGAGCCCCTTACCTGTCCTGTGCCTTGGACTGTGGATAGCTGAATTTCCAGGTGGAGAATCTTCATTTCCAGTTTACTGATAGCTAGGGGAGACGATTCAATGGATGGACAAATAGATTCTTAGGGATTAAGGCAAGGCAAATGTCAAAAGGTGGATGCTCGCTTGAGGTAAAGGTGTTGCTATTGGGAAAGGAGCTCTGCCTCATCCATTTCACGCTCAGCCTTTAGGAGATCAGTGTCCCTTGGATATACTCGAGCCTCTCTCACCAGTGTAGCCTACAGATTTATTTGCAGGATTAAGGGTACTGGACCAGCCCAATGACATTTTTGGTTTCCTTGGGGTCCCCAGCTTTTGGCGAAATCTGTTGCTCAAAATTAATCAGCCTTTCTCTCTCTCTCTCTCTCTCTCTCTCTCTCTCTCTCTCTCTCTCTCTCTCTCTGCCTGTCTCTCTCTCTCTCCTCTTCCTTTCTCTAACACACACACACCCCTTATTATTATTATTATTATTATTATTATTATTATTATTATTTTGTTGTTGTGGTTGTTGTTCATGCCCTCTAGTGTTAAAGAAACCTGGTGTGATAATATTGAAAAGTAAGCTCACACCACTGGTCTTCACTCTGAGCTTCTCTCCTCCAAGGGTCTCTCTCCCTTTGTCATACACATTCTTTCCATTTCCTCGTTGACTTTTGCAGCTGCATTACTAACCTATTCTTTTCTGATCTGCAGTCTTCCTCTGCTGCAGAATTAGGTTCTTAATACTGAAACCCTCTTCCTTTGACTTCAGAGATAACTGGATCTGGAGAATGTTCATTGCCTAAGGCAGGTTTTGAAGGTTTAAGAAAGGTATATATTTTTTTCTTGTTTGTTTGCCACAAACCAGGATTTCTCAACTCTTTTTTTATGTCCCTGATTATCTTCAACTCCACTGAGAATTTGGCTGTCTGCTCTTACATGATTAAACAAATGTTTTAAATTACTTTCTTTGTGGCCCATCCTATTTCAGGATGTATGCTACTTGCTAATAAAGTGCATTTTGTATCAGACCAGACTTATAGGAAAAGAAAAGAAGGGGTTACAGGTTGTTGCCAGTGTAGATTTGTTCTGAAACAGGAAGTCTAGAGTGGAACCTGTGCTCCCTGATAAGTAGACTCTGGAAGTGTGGGAAAGCAAGCATTTAATGAAAACCTGTTGGTTAATGGATTAGAATGCAAGTCATGTCAAGATTCCAAGAGGCCCAGCTACACTAATGAACCTTCTTCCTATCATCAAATTTACCTCTACCTCTCTGCTTCTGTTTCTGTTCGTCTTCTATAAGGGAGGGTTGAGAATTAGGAGGGTGGATGTCAGGGCAGAATTCTCTGCTTCTTTCTCACAATCACAATGTGCACTTTTATCTCTCCCTGCAACACTTTTACTTGGCAGATACTGTGGAGAAGTTAGAGGCTCTGATGGTTGTCAAGTTCAACCTTCCTATCTGAAAGTAAAATAGGATGGGACTTTATGTTGGGAGAATATGTTCATTTTGCTCTTTAAAGGTGAACGCTCATTTGTAATGTAAGTAGCAGATATATCAGCTTAAAATATTTGGGAAGGGGCTATAAATTAATCTCAATGCTGAGTCACTTTCCCTAAATAGCTTATAGATCCCTTACGGCGTCAAGGTGCCTATGAGAAGTGAGATGATACACATATGAGGATCTGCCAGGCTGACGTGAATGTCGAGCTGTTCCAATCTTCTTTTGATGCCTTGCTAGTCACCACTTACAATAGTTTACTATGGATTTGTGCAGGACTGTGTTTAAGCAATTGGGCCTTCTAACATCACTGGTGAATTACTTGATACTATCACTTTGCCTTAATTTTGTACGTAAAAATAACATGGTTAATGAAAATGGAAATTCTGACACTGGTTGAGAAGTCTTCCAATTTCTTATTGATCTCCACATTTAACTGTTAAACTTAATGTGAATTCATGTCAGGTCAAGTAATGTTATCAGAATGAAATGCATTTCGTCTTGCAATGTTGGCTTTTACAAGTGATGGTTGCAGCAGCGTTTCTCTTCAACATTCTTTTGTGATGTGACTTATTTGGTACTGTGAGCTTATGAAACTGTGGGCATTGTAGGAAGAAGGTGAGAAGCAGCATAAATGTTTTTAGTTTTTTTTCTTCTTCTTTAAATTCGGCAAAGGCAGATAGTATTAAAAGAAACAAATTGAGAGCACAACTCTACTAGAATGAAATCTTAGCATGTAAAGTAAGTGACAACCTTGTTTTTAATAGATCATCATTATATTGATGGCTATAGACAGTTCCCAGCGTCCTGTCCTTCTTTAAAAGGTTCACCTTGGTAGGTATAGTGCTCTAAGTTATACCTGTTATAGTAACACAATATTGACTGTGACTTTCAGTGTATCACCTCTTGGGGTTCTGTGTCTATCAGTGGGGAAATGTAGACTTCTTAAATCTAATGGGATCTGGCAGGATCACTGATTCTGAGTGAATGTGTGTGGCAACTTATCAAAGAATTTCAGCTGGGCTTTGCAGAACACCATGAAACAGGAGATTCATAAATATACGTACTGCATTGATTAGATAATATCTTTGATGGCCATTCGTAAAGCAACACATTTTTCCTAATCAGATGTCACATACATATCCCCTCCGCAACACCAAGTATATGTTTGAGACCGTAAAATAAAGTTACATTTATGCCATTGTATAACTTGATAAGCTGGTTTTGATAGATTAGATTCTATTTCCAGCTCTTATCTTAAGATAGAGTAACTAAAATCTTGTGATCCAGGTTTCTAAAGACTCTAGTTTTCCATTGTGAAATTGAATTCAAAACATCTTGGGAAATGTCTATATTAATTTGGTAATAGCTGAACATACATTTGCAACAGATGTCCTAGAGCTGGGGTTACAGGTGATTGTGAGATGCCTGATGTGTACGCTGGGACCTGAACTTGAGTTTTCTGCAAGGTCAGTAAGTGTTCTTAACATCTGAACCATCACTAGGCCTTCAGACCTCATTTATTGTTTAAAAAGGCGGTAGGAGCTGTCCAAGGTATATGCTATCAGGATTTTAACATGCTAGAAAATTAACTGGGAGTTTTTCAGTTAAACTGCAATGCATGGTCCCTAAATCTTATTTATGCTCATGTAGAACATTCAAGGAAAAGTGTCATTAACCTGTTCATCAGCATGTTTTGAATATAATACAAGAGGCAAGCAGACACAGTAAACAGAATTTAAATCCAATCCTACAAATCAAAAACATCTAGATGATGTTGTAAATATCACAGACAGTTGTAAATGTCAACCTAGCCTCTTGCCTTATATTAATTGCTTTGATTTTTATAAGCAATACAACTCTTTTTTGCTATTAATAAAATGGGTTTTTAACATAAGAGGATGATTATGTAGCTTCTTGTAGATCTGAAGCATAATGACTGATTTAATTCCCTCTTAATGGCTTATTACATAATTAGTTTCATATAAAGAGGATGAGATTTATTTTACTATCAAGAACAGAACCCTTAGTTTGAAGAAAGAAAATGAAAGCAACAAACACCACATGAAATACATCCATTCCACCTTACCTAAGGGGGGATTAAAAGTGGTAAATTGAATTGTAACTGGTGACATAACAGAAAATTGTGTATATAGTTTGTATACCGAATATGGTAAGTAAAAGCTGATGGGGTTTTAGAATATTGCATCTTTATAACAGCCATATAAGAATGGACTGACTAGAATTTTCATAGTGAGTATGTGTTAGGGTTAAAAATGATACCTGTTCTTCTTGTCTCACACTGACATTTTCATTAAGGAAAATATAGTGTCAACTCCATGTGATTTCTTCTTTAGCATGGTAAGAATGATTTAAAATGTCCACTTATATTCTAATCATTTTATAGTGGAGGACATTTTAACACTGACCGAGATGAAAGAACTGAATTTTAGAGAATAGTTCTTCAAGTTGAGTAAAGTTAGCTCCATCTACATTTTTTCCTATTACACTTTACTCTTTTCTAATTTAACAACTTTAGTTAATGGATGAAAATTGGTCACAGGACATTGTATTCTGTTGAGTAACATTGTTCTTGGAATTCTTTCTCAGTATGAACCACAACCATATCTTGCTTCCCCTGGTACCCACATATTGAAGAACAGCACGGTTGCCATAACTGTGATTCAGTGAGGCCTGGCATCTCCAGCGTCTTCCGTTTACTTTTTGATTGTGATCCAGTGTAGTAAAATGTGGACCTAGGGAGGATGCTAGCAGTTGATTTGGCTTCAGGTTCCCACACCCCTGATTGCAGAGATGATTGGAGGATGGAAATGAGAAGTTCCTTTGCTGTAGTTAACTGCAAGTCAATGTCACCAAGGTGACGACTCAAAAGAGCACATTGCCAATTTTTTTTTCTCTGTCTTCCACATAAAGACTATGACTCAAACTTTAGACATCAATTTTCTTCATTTTGACTTGTTAAGGGTAAAGAAGGCCCATAAATAAGACACTCATATTTAATGGAAGCAACTGAGATGTAGCTTATTTTCCTGAAGTACTTCTAATGAATTTTTAAAATTACATTAGAATTTATTTATATTTATTTAAAAGGTTGTGAAAACCATGGTGGATTTCCTAAAGTATTGTTATTCAGTATTCTATTCTGATTGAATATCAACACTAATTTATAATTACTTACACTTTATAAGAAAAAATTCCCTTACTTTTAATGAATCTTCTGGCTTTTATTTCTTTGACTTTTTGGCAGTTCATTTGCAAATGAGAATGTAGCCACTGACCACAGATCAGGTTTACTCAGAAGAATATAAGCTTGCCTCTGGTTTCCTTTTAAAGCCAACACCGTGCTTATTATTTCTCAGTGTTAGTTTTCTTTTCTCCCCAGAGCTTTTGTTTTCCTTTCCTTCCTTCTTCATGGCTCTCCCTACTTTTAAATTATCTTTCTTCTCTGCATTGTAACTCCTCATATAGCTGGAGGAATTTTAAACTGGCAGTCTTCAGCATGCTACAAATCAAGTAAATAAAAAGCAGCTTCTGTTCGTTTAATAATCTGGTCTGTGTAGGTACGAAACAGACCTGAGAGCTCTTGCATCTGGGTCATTTAACAGGAGGCCGGGGATGCTAAATTCACATCTCATTACCTTTTTCTACTTTTAGAACTCTGTGCCTGGGCCTTGTGGCCACTTGGCATTTGGCTAGCTCATGGCTCTAGAGGAATGCTGTTATTTGAGTATATGCCAATTCCAACCGACACAAGGCTGGTTCTCTCATTTCTTGGTCAGATTTTCCTTTTAAAGCAAACAATGTATGTTTCATTACCAAGTGTAGATTATTGACTTCTTGTCAAGATTTTCTTTTGATATTGATAGACTGTGATGCACACTTTTAATTATTTATGTTCTGCAGTCCCATCTACTTAAGAAAGTAGATACTATTTCCCTACTTGAAGTCCTAGAACAGACGTTTTTTTGTCATACATTTTAAAAACACTCTTCTTGTGCCTGCGTTGAGATGAATTGTAGGTAATTGGATGGTGCAGCTGAATTAACACACTGAATTGCTAGTTATGAGACACTTCATTTGCTGTTGCCGGCCACAATGGGCCCATTTTGCTCATACAATACACACATTCTTATTATCCATATAAGATTGTAATTGAAGTAGAACAACATGTATGCCTCACTTCCATTCCTTCTGTAAAGAAAAATAACCTCCACAAATGTAAGCACCTTGCAACTATCTCATTAAATAATTTGGAACGTTGATGTTCTTTCATTCATTCTTCCTGTTTATCTTTTTTTCCTTTTCCTTTTTCTTTTTTCTTCTCTCTCTCCCCCTTCCTTCCTTCCTTCCTTCCTTCCTTTCTTCCTTCCTTCCTTCCTTCCTTCCTTCCTTCCTTCCTTCCTTCCTTCCTTCCTCTCTCTCTCTCTCTCTCTCTCTCTCTTTCTTTCTTTCTTTCTTTGAGAATGTTAATCTGTTGTCTCCTCCTCTAAAGGGTCTGGGAATAAAGCATTTCAGAACCAAGAAGTTCAGGGTTGCAATTTCTTTACCCTGTGTGTCTTAACCTCATTGCATGTGGGCATTTATTCTGAACAACATTATTGGCATTGTGCCTGCAATGATACACACTAGTGTAGTAGGTTATTCTTGGGGTTTTTTCATTTTGGTATTTTAGGAATAGTTTGTTGGTTTGTTTGTTTGTTTGTTTGTTTGTTTTTTATTTTTTAGGTTACTGGATGTAGTTTTTGATAGCTGAGTATTCACTTTAAGATGAAACTTTAAACGCTCATTCACCAAATTGTTGCTTTAATGAGCTGGCAGATGCAACTGTGATAAGGTGGATGAATAAGCAAGACAGAGGGATCTGGAAGGTGTGAGGGAGTAGTCTGAAGTTGGAGTGAGCTATTATGCCAAATATCTCTCAAAGCTCAATAATACCAAGAAAATGAGTTAGAAATTAGATGCTGGGACTGCATTAGCTGAACAAATGAGACTATGATCAGCTTTTCTTCTCTTTCTCACCAGATCATCCACCCCTAAACATAAACTAATGAAATCTCATGAATCACAAAGTATCAGTGAGCAATGGGGGATGGGACTTCGGAACATAGAGAAATCCCTAAGATTCTGACCCCGTAGCCCCTCCATGATCAGGTTCCAGGTTACTCTAAAGAAAAGTCAAACTTACTCAAGTACCAAGTAACCAGCATTTTGTATTCTTCGGACTCTATTTTATTTTTTATTTTCATTTTTATTTTTGAAACAGAGGCTCATTCTGTGACCCACATTGTCTTGGACTTTATCCCGGCTGGCTGGCCTCATACTACTTACAATCATCTTCTTTCTTTAGCTTCTCAAATGCCAGAGTGACAGGCATGCAGAATCACATGAGTCTTTTCTCATTCTTTTATTTATAATCTATTTTTAAATTATTTTTTTCATACAATCTATTTTAATCATGTTTTCCCCTCTCCCCACTCCTCTAAGATCCTCCCCACCTCCCTCACACCCAACTTTATGTTCTCTCTCTCTTTCCTTCAAAGAACTAAAGCAACAAAAGAGCTTCATGGAAGTGAAAGTCAAAATAAACAACCAAGGACCAAAAAGCCAACAAGTCCACAGCAACAACAACAACAACAACAAACAACAACAACACAAAAGAAAAAACAACAGGCAGTTCCTAAAACAAAACAACAAACAAGCAAAAAATCCATGGAGTTCATTTTGTTTAGGTTACCTGTTCCTGGGCATGGGGTCTGTGCATTGGTGTGGTTGATGTACCATGACATTGTCCTTGAGAAAACTGACTTTTTCTTGGTCAGTGTGCATCAACTGCAGATAGCTTTGTGGTTATGAATGTGACCCAATATCCTTCTCAGTCTTGGGACACTGAGTGGCTTGAACCCGATAGATACCAATAAACATTTGGTCAACAAATGATCAACAAACATTCTAGAAGGAATTTAAAATTTATTAAGAGACATCTACAATATGAAAAATTTAAAAAGAGAGACGAAGTCAAAAGAAAATTATTTAAGCCAGACACTAGGACCACATTAAATATACAAATGCATCTATAACCAGTCTTTCCTCTCTGTCTCACCAGATCATCCATCCCTAAACATAAACTAATGAAATCTATTGGGCTGCAAAATGACCTTGTAAGATACTGAAAATAAGGAATTATAATTTAGAGTTTTTAAGCAGTTCAAGAAAACTTTTATTCATATACAAAACAAGGGGATGATATAGAAATGAATTCTTAAATTTGATAATTGCTATCTTTCTTTGAACAACTTATAATTACAAATACAGAAGTCCTCTCAATAACAAAATCAACAAAAGACGGAAAAAGTAAAATGTAGTGAATCTTCACAGATTATATATTAATTAAAATTCAGGCATGAAAACACATGTAAACATCAGGTATGAATGGAATTAGTTTTTTAAATTTATGAACCAAGACACTTGCAACCTATCAAAAAAAATTAATAAAAGCCAAGAGTGGGGAAAATGGACATTTTAATCGAGTCATTATAGACTGATAATGTCTGTAGTTACTAAAAGAAATAACAACTATGATGTAATCCATAAAACTCTGAAGACAACCAATGAAGACTATTATAGAGAAGGTTGATAAAGTTAGGAACTTGCTGAAATAATTCAGAAAATATTTAAAGTATTTTGGAACTGTTTAATTTGGGGGGAGGGCATTTTTTTTTTTTTTTTTAAAAATGCACCTTCCAGATTTCTTTAAATTCTAGTGACTTTCTTTTGATTCGCTTAGCTTCAGGAAGATCAACTAAAATTGAAATTTTTATTGTAGAACTAATAAATACTTAAAGTAATTTCACCACAAAGAGAGAGATACTGGTGGGCACTGGGTGGGGGGTGCACTATATGAAGAAATGTGACTGTTTTCACTATATATAAATTAATACTCACTTGGTTTTCTACTCTATAGTTGGGCTTAAAAGACAACATTGGGTTCAAGTCTTGATGAAGACAACTAACGAACTTTCTAGCAAGTTTCTGAGTTCTTTGGATGCCAGTGCTCTTATCTTTAAGATGCTAGAGTACCTACTATCATCTATTATTCTAACATACGTACATTTTATGAAGCTGCATCTACTATTTTCACTGGGAATAAAATTGATTACTACTTTTCCAGGTTTGTTGAATTCTGAAACAAACATACAGTTATTGTATTTCCTGGTTAATAGCAGGAAGGTGAATGTTACTGCCTTAACAGTGATTTGGTACATTTTTGTTTTTTAAATCTAACTTAGATAGCCTTTTATGTCATTCCCATGCATCTTTATTTTCTTAATTGGTAGCAATTATTTATCAAATAGGGTTTTTTTTGATAGAATTTTTCATTATTTAAGGTTTTATTTTCACATAATTAAAAATAACTATCTTTAATTAAAAATAAAGCAAAGCACTTCTAAACCATTATTTAATAGGTCCATTTCACTTCCGTTTTCTTAACATTTTAAAAGTGCTAAACAATAATTTCAAAGAACATTTTGAAGTGGTTTACAGATAGTACAGCAGAAATTTTCTAGTCATCTGAATTATTAAATGACTCTTGCTGCTCTGATTATCTGATATCTTGACATACTCACAGGAAAGTTACTTTACAAGGATGGCCCTGTCAGCATTACACACATGTAAAGCTGTGACAATGTTAATTTGCCAGCTGCTCTTGGAATATTCACTGTCCTTACCATTTGGGCTAATGCTTTGATTTTGTTGCTGATCAAAACCAGTTATTTTAAAGATGCTGCAGCCAGTCCTATGAGTACAGTGTCATTTTCTTCAGATACACCAGAAAGAGGGCATAGGAGTCCATTATATATGGTTGTGAGTCACCATGTAGTTGCAGGGAATTGAACTCAGGACCTCTGGAAGAACAGTCAGTGCTCTTAACTGCTGAGCTATCTCTTCAGCCCATACTTTAGCATTTGAAGACTATGAACATTTCTGTGAACACACAAGCATACAGGCCCCATTGTAGAGTGAGATCAAAGTGAAAGGGTGAGAATGATTAGAATGAATGGTTTTGTTTTGTTTTGTTTCGTTTTTTTTTTTTTGTTTTTTTCTTTACCTTTGAGTAAATGTTGCATGAAAAATATGGACATACAATAACTAAAATTAACTTTATTATAATCTGTTATGCTGCATTCAAACATTTTGTGACGTACAAGGACAGGGATAAAAACCATGAGACATATTGAAAACCTGGCTCCTGTATACAGAGATGATGATAACCTGTTGGTCTCTGTCGGATTTTGAAGTAGTGACCTGGAGGAGGGTAGTGGATCTTGGTTCAACTCTTTCATGTGGTTTGATGAATGAGGAATGCTTTGAGTTTTCTTTTAATGGTGAAATTCCTAGCAATTAAATAACACCTTTCAGCATAATGACTCATCAATTTTAAGAAAAGAAAATTCTGAAAGTCAAGCTATGAGCAACTGTATCACACAATTGAGTTTAAGACAGTAGCATCTGGATTCTCACAAACAGATGAAAAATTCTGACAGTCGGATGACAAAGGACAATTATGTAGTCGGCATAAAATGTATAATGGGCACCAAGGTTTCTTCGAGTGCTTTGTCTACTGTTACCGTAGTTCTCTCAGCACTGTGAGATGTTTACGTTCATCTCAGTAATTTCAATCACAAGAGGGTTGAGGCGGCAGCGTGTGTCATACACTGCTTGCATTGTACATAGTGGCTGCTCTGTAAGTGTGCTGTTATTACAGATGCTCCTCTTCC
Source organism: Mastomys coucha (assembly GCF_008632895.1). NCBI lineage: Eukaryota > Metazoa > Chordata > Mammalia > Rodentia > Muridae > Mastomys > Mastomys coucha. The sequence goes on from NW_022196897.1 coordinate 41,680,147, forward strand.
ACAGGTCATTCCCTGTCCATTAGTGTGACTGATGCCCAGTAAATCCGACCTGCTTTATCAATTTCTAAAATAAATTTCTCAGACCTTAAAGGCTCATTGTGTGAAGCTACTGCAAACTTGAGTTCTGGGTGACAATGAATGAATCGGAGTTAAGAAGAGGATTGGAGCCAAGTGAAACAGAAACAGTAAAGCTGTGTCAGTGAATATTTAGAAATTTATTGAGAAGAGAAAAAAAAATGAAGTCAAACATGCATCCACTTTGATGTGACTGCTAGCGTACTTTATACATTGCACACATGCATTATGCTGAAATGCCTTTTGGGACAAAAAGGGCAACTACCTTGAAAGTCATATTACAAGCCTCTTCACACTATTTGGAAACTTCCAGAGTCACTGCTGGTTTTTGTTAGGAGTTCGTGGTTAAAATTGTGAAGCCATCACGATCCCTTCATTTTCTCATCAGCTTTGACTCTAATGTTTTCCAGTATAGATGATATTTTCAGAAATTTGAAGACAAAACTTTTTTTTTTGTATTTTCCCATAAAATATTAGTGAAAATTCAAGACTTACAGTCATCCCGTCCTTCTCCTCTGAATCAAGATGATGAATCAGGTGATTTCATTCTTCAGAGACACAGGCTTCATTTCTGGTGTGTGATGTAGGCTTTTTTTTTTTAAATGTGTTTGTAGACATTTAATTGTGGACTTTGTTTCCTTAGTATAAAATAAAGCATAATTTGAAGTAACGAATTGAGATTCATTTGTCATTTAGAAATATTTGAAATCTAATTCTCTTTTCTTATCATAGGAAGAAAATATGTTGTCTTGAGCAGAGATAGTTTGTCATTTCCTTCACAATAATATGTGCAAATGATAATTATACATAAATTAATAAACTGCTGGTGGGAATCTAATGATGTTTCATGCTGTTTTTGATTTATTTCTAAATTATTTCCAGAATGTTGAAATGTAGCAGAACTAATTTTTTAATATAACCTACAACTTTCTCAACTCCAAAAACATTTAATGAAGAAATTTTGTAAACCAAGCCAGCAAAGAAATACATTGCATTATGATTTTTAAAATTGGGGCTGGCTTACAGGTTCTGAGGTTCAGCCCATTATTGTCAAGGCAAGAGCATGACTGTGTCCAGGCAGACATGGTGAGGAGGAGCTGAGAGTTATATACATCTTTGTCAAGATGGAGGTAGAAGATTGGCTTCCAGGCTACTAGGAGAGGGTCTTAAAGCCTATGCCCACAAGGCCACACCTCCTCCAACAAGGCCATACCTCCTCCAACAAGGCCACACCTCCAAATAGTGTCATCCCCTGGGCCAAGAGTACTCAAACCATAGCATCAACAATGTGAAATCTTCATATTCTAATGACATTATTGAAGTGACCATTAATTTTTTTCTCATTGAAATTGAAATATTTTTTTCCAGAGTTGCTGAAAATAATATTAAGCCCCCGGGTTCCATTTCCTCTGTGCTCTGGCTGCCTCCTATTCTGAAGTTCTGTGTTGTCTTTCCGTATTTTAAAAGCTACTAAGAAGTAGCTTCTTTGTAAGCTTCAATGACTTTGTGTAGAATTTCTACTTAAGAAATATTTGAAATCAAGTAATAACTCCTGGCTTGTCTGGACACTTAGTGTGAGGTTAACTATTTTCAGCCAATGTTACATTAGTCCCCAGACAGACAATTGATTCATCTTGTATGGCTGTACATGTCTGCCAAAATATTACACCTCCTGTAATAATTTCATATTGTGAAAGCCTTCTGAGAGTTAACTGTTGAAATTTATTTTTGAATAAATTTTTGTTTTGTTTTATTTAACATTCAGTGCTTTGAAATGTAGTAAAATCAGAAAAGGTCTTTGGAAGTTACTAATACCAGTAGGTTCTCCATTGTTCTCTTTGTCTCTCCCTCTCTCTTCTTTCTTTTTCTCTATCTTCCTGCCTCTTGAGTCATGGTCATATGTTTCTCCATAGGCTATTACTGTGTCTTTTTCCTTTTTCTTCTCTTATTCCACTTTCCCCTTCCTTCCCTCCCTCTCTAGGTTCCTTCCTTTCTTTTCTCTCTTTTCTTCTCACTTTCATCCCTCCCTCTATCTCTTTCCTTCCTTTGTCTCTTTCTCCCTCCCTCCCTGCCTCTTTCTTTTCGAGACAGTCCCATTCTATCTTGTAACTTTCTGTGTAGACTATACTACTCTAGCATTCACAGATTGTTACTTGCCACTCCCGCCTCCCTGAGTGCTAGAATTAACGGTTTGTGCCAATATCCCAGGCACTGTGGCTATTTTTAAACATGGTTTTGTATTCAGGAGTCACTCAAGCCAAACCTAAAGTACTGATCTTACTTATGACAATTTAGATATATTCTTGACTTTCAATTCTATTGTCTACAGAGTTTGTTGTTTCCTTATGTTGGAACAATTATTTGCCAACTAGATGTCTTGTCTTGTCTTTCTGTCTGTCTGTCTCCTGTCCTCCATTCCTTCTTTCCTTCCTTCTTTTTTCCTTCCTTTCTTTCTTCCTTCCCTCTCTCCTTCCTTTCTCTTTCTTTTTCTTTCTTTCATTTTTCTTTCTTCCTTCCTTCCTCCCTTCCCTTCCTCCTTCCCTCACCTCTTTCTTTCTTTCTTTCTTTCTTTCTTTCTTTCTTTCTTTCTTTCTTTCTTCCTTCCTTCCTTCCTTTCTTTCTTTTCCTTTTTGTCTGAGACGGGGAACCCTCGCTCCTGGAAATAAGTAGACTATGGTGACCTTGAGACTTACCTGCCTCTGCCTCCCCTCTCTGCAATTGCCGGGATTAATGATATATGCCGCCACACCCACTTGTCTCTTCTTAAAAGCATCACTTTGTAAGAATATAGTTTAAGTAACCCTTCCATGGTGCTTCATTCAAACTGAATGCTTTATATGTGCTGTATATATACTCTAATATCGAGCTCTACCCTCAACCAAATAAACTTGTATTGTGATCAAGTTATACTGTATACTTTTGATCTTTAACCAACCTCAATATTTCACATAACTTTGGCCCTTGCCTCATAGTCATATGCCTTAAGTCTTACACTTAGTAATAATATTTTCACAGTTGTGAGTTATTCTGTTTTTGTTTTCAAATCACATATATCTATTACTTGGTTTAAAGTGTTTTATTTCATGATTTCAATCATATTATACATATTTGTCATTTTATTACAATTCTCTAAGTGCCCATGAACTTTTATTTGTTAAAGGGCCTCATTTCACAATGAGCCAGCCGGGGTATGAAATTATGGACCAATAAAATGTTGCCACATTTTAATAAATAAGAGGCTGCACTTCAGTGGTGCATGAAATGGTTTCTGCTTAAGGAGTCAGTTATATACACATTGTGGTAATAAATCTAGCAAGAGGTTTGGAGATCTACTTACATTAGGAATTATGCAAATGCAAGATCAGGTGCTCTCAAAATCTCATCAGTAGATACTTACCAAAGGGTTTTCCTGATCCTAGCATGCAGTGACTAAGTACATTTGCAGTCCCTGCACTGGGGTGGGGGGATGGGGTGGGTGTGGGCGAGGGGATTCAGTAAAGAAAACGTCTCCATATTCCTTACATGTCTGCACTTTTTCTTGGCTTCTGTAAGTCTCTTATTACTGTAATGGTGGTTTTCTTTTTCCTGTTCTGAGGCTTAGATTCAGGCCCTGTGATGATTAGCATCTGTAGCACAGAGATTCTCTCTCCACAGGCCCACCCATTCTGCTGAGAAAGGGCTCGTTTACCACAGACAAGATTAAAGATTGTCTTTTGCTTCAAAAAAAATTGCTATTTTTTAATTTACATCTATGTAATGGTATATTGTTTTATTAAAGATTTAGTTTTTCTTTGTGTTTTCCTTAATATTTCTATAGTGTGATAGAATATCAGCAAGTGTGTGTCTCCTTGGCTCATTTCCTACGGTGCAGAGGCTTCAAGGACAGGGAAAGTCTATAGTTTCCAGAGTACTGATCAAATGAAATGCTTGGCTGACTGCTACCAACCATGTCATTCAGAGTACTACATTTTTTCACATGCATCATGCACTGGGTATTAGGGATAAAATTCACTCATGTTGTGTCTCAATTTGAAATCTTTCTGTGATATTCTGTTATCTTTGTTGTTGTTGTTGTTTTCCTGAAGACCGGGTTTTTTGTTTGTTTGCTTGTTTGTTTTCTGTGTAGCATTGGCTATCCTGGAACTTACTCTGGGGGCCTCAGACTTGGAGATCTGCCTACTTCTGCCTCCCATGTGCTGAGATTAAAAGAGCACACCACCATGGCTGGCCTGAGACATTTTCCTAACCCAGGTTTACAACGTCTACTTAGAAGAAAATTCACATGTTCTTGCTCTCGTTCATATATATGTTGGGGACTCTTCTATAACACCAAGTGCATTGGAATCTTACTCCAACAAAACGTGGATTGATGCTGGGTATTATTTTGTGGCTTTTATGCATAGAACTTCTGAAGCATATTGTACCTCACACAGTTTGACAGCCTTATCTGTTAATGCTATTAAACCTTGGTAGGAAAGGGTTTCCCATTCTCCAGGGAGAGCTGGTCACTGCTACGTGTTTTCTGACCCCTTAAATCTGCTTACACTCTAAAAGGAACTAATCAAGGGGTTGTCTTGCTTCTTGATGCTCAGGAATCATTTAATGTCACTTTTCTGTTCTGTGGTAATTTAATAAATCAATTTTAACCTGGATTGTAGATACATATCTACTTTTCTATCCCTTTTATAGGCCATGGTGTACAAAGGTAGCCTCTTCTTTTAGTGGCTTATCAAACAAAATGCCCTACACAGTTAAGTCTTTACTAAGCACATTTAACTAGATTGCATATTCATAGCTAGGCCTGTGGGCTTCCAAGTGCAGCAGCAGTGGCTACTTTGGAAAATGATGCAGACTAAAAAGTATTTTTGTGTGTTCTTCCCAGTAAGATCATCAGAACTACCTTTCAGCTGGGCTATGTGAATATCTCCCATGTGATTGGTTTTCTTCTGAATTCCACTGTCAATTAGTCAGAGATTGTATACTTTATGTGTTTCTTGTGGCTGTTTTAAATAGTAATGTCTTGACAATGTTAACCCAAGCCAAAGTTAGAAAGACAGATCTTTAAAAATTATTTTGTTGATTCTTTGTGAAGTTTACACCATGCACCACAATCAAACTCATCTCCCTATCCTTCCATATCTACCCCATGTCCTTACAACCTCCTCTACAAAAGAAAACAAAAAAAAAATAAACATAAAGAGATAAGTTAAAATAAATCTTGCCATGGAAGCTTCAGTGTGTTATGGTGTATGACACGGTATACCCTTTTGCCTGAACAGCTGTTCGTGAAAATACTCATTTCAAGGACCCTTTGGTCTGTTTTGAGGCCTCTGGCTTCTGATGCCCCATCAATACTGGATCCTCTGGAATTCTTTTGGGTATCTGGTGGTTGCCCTATGTTGTGGAGTTTCTGCAGCTTTGGTTCTTCACGACCAGCCCCTTCATGTACTCTAGCAGTTCATAGATGGAGCAAATATTGTTGTAAACCAACCCAAAACCCTGGATCTGAGCCTGGATGGTAGATGAATTGGTTAGCCAGCCAGTAGTCCTGCTTTTCCAAAGAGATAGATAGGGCCAACTCTGCTGCTCTCATAACCCTTAGAGCCACATCTCCCATATCTGCACCACCAGGGCAAGCTCTACTGTGCTGCCAAGGCAATTTGCCAGTGCAATAACAGTTGAGGGGCAAGGCCAGTTCTCTCAACCAGCTCTATTTTATATTCTACACCACCACATCCAACTTTCCCACACTGTCTAGGGAATTGTGGGAGATGGGTCCATCTCCACTGCAGAGGCATACAGCCTGCTCTCCTGTGTTCATTCCTTACAAGGCCAGCTCTTCCAAGCTCGCCAGGTGAAGGAATGATAGAAAGAGATCTTTAAGGGAGAATCTTGTTAACTTACAAGCACTCAGGCAAAAAAGTGTTAAATCTAAACCCAGTCATTGTAGTACACTACTCAAAAATAAAAGTATCACAAACTATGTTAGTAGTCTTTTGTATAGTCCATGTTGACAATAAAGGAACCTCTCAGAACATAGTTTTGATTATGAGAGTGTGTGTTGGCTACCTTTTATGTCAATTGCACATGAGGTAGAGTCACTTGAGAGGTAGGAATCTCATTTGAGAGGATGCCCCATAAGATCAGACTGTTGGCAAACTTGTGTGGAATTTGTTTCCCATTGTGGACCACGATTCAGGATAGGTTAGGTAGATAAATCATTTCCTCTCCAATTTGCTTTTGGTATTATTGTCTTATTGAGAGTTTTCTTGCTATGAAGAGACACCATGACCAAGGTAACCCTTATAAAAGAAAACATTTAATTGGCCTGGCTTACAATTTCAGAGGTTCAGTTCATTACCATCATGGCAGGAATCATGACAGCCTGCAGGTAGACATGGTGCTGGATACAGAACTAAGAGTTCTATGTCTTGATCCAAAGGTAGCCAGAAGGGGACTATCCTCTCTAGGTCGGAGGAAACTGAAATTTCACACTGTATAGTGCTAAAGCATGGGATACCTCAAAGCCCACCCCAACAACCCTGTAGCTACAGGCCACAGCTCTGAATACTGCCATTCCCTGTGGGGCAAGCATTCAAACACGTGAGTCTTTAGGGGGTCAAAGCTCTTCAAACCACCACAGTCATGATCCTTCATCAATGGTAACTCTAAGTAAGACAGACAACTAGCTGGTAAATCTTCTAAAGCCCTAAAGGTCAACTTTCAACATCTGCAGCCTATCATTCAAAGCCCTTTGTAGGAATCTATCCTACATTTGACATTTTGGTTTGACTACCTCTTAGCCTGTTTCTTAAAGAGTTGCTGAATTTTTCTGCATGATGGAGACATATAACGACTAGACATGTCTCATATCTCTATCCAAATTCACTTAACATGTCCCTTGTGGTAGATAATTCCTTGTACAGTAATTTCTTCCCAAAAGAATGATTCCGTTTTCTGTCTTCTCATGATAGTTTGTTGCTATTGATGCTGCTATTGCACATGTTATTATGGTTTTGTCCCTACTGTCTCCCCTCGAAGATCATGGGCTTTTCCACAATGACAGTCCATTCTAGATTATCCCTAGGCCCTACAAAGAACATAATATAAGTAATTCAATAAGTGCCTTGAAAAATTGTTGCTATTGATTAAAGAGGATAAAGGGCTGTCAAATGAGGCTTCTAATATGTCTGTCTCTTTTTCTGGAATATGATGAGAAAATAAAAATCACTGTAGGAGCTTGCAAAGACAATTACCATGGAGTTATTACAATCATGGGTCCAGGAGGAGGCTAAAAGCCATTTTGTTCCAGGTCGTATTCACACTACGGTTCTAATTGGGCTGTGTGGTTCAAAAGGCCACTGTTCTGAATTTAGGTTTAAAGATGTTCAGAATAGTCTTTAGTGGTTTTCTTTTTTAAATGAGCTACTATCTAAACAGTATTTAGTCCCTGAGAATTCAGTTTTGATTTATAGCAATGATGTCTGCATTTCTCTTAATTTAGCTTTATAACTTTGTATTTAGCTTAATCTTCCAAACACTAATATAATGAAACTGGAGCCATTTCACATTGGGTAATATAAATTTATCAGTTTTGGATTTTAAATATGTATCCTAATTTCTTAAATGTCATTTTTTTCTGTTGTGTTATTATTTTACAAGCAATTTGATAACTAAAGCACAAAATCATTCAAATCATGACAAATGCTAGTTTTTTTTTTTTTTTTTACTTTTACATGATTTCTTTTAAGACAGATTTTTTCTGTGTAGCTATTGCTATCTTGGAACTCCCTCTGTAAACTAGGCTGCTCTCAAACTCAGAGATCTGTCTGCCTCTGCCTCTGCCTCCCAAGTGCTGGGATTAAAGGCATGTACCACCACTGCCCAGTGAAAAGTTTGACATATGTTACCTAGAAATAATTTTTTATATATGATTAGAGGTGCCTAAAATAATGAATACTCTAGAATACTCTATTATTATAATGAGAAAAATGAGTTCTTGATATTTATTGTTCATATTGTAAGTTAGCTTTGAAATGTCACCAGGAATCTTAGAGCCTTACTGTCTAGGTTCCATATAGATACACATTTTGGAGAAGCAACATAAAGAGAACATGAAAAAAATTATCAGAAGAGAAGCAAAACACTATCAGAGTTTACTAACTTTCAAAGAGCGCATCATTTAGCTTATGACCCAATTTTGTCCACTCCCTCTTCTAGCTTCTTTACTCCTGGTGTTCTATGGAGTTTCCACTTCTAGCTCCTTTACTCCTGGTGTTCTATGGAGTTTC
>NW_022196897.1:41692135-41708039 GCF_008632895.1 Mastomys coucha
CCTTTACTCCTGGTGTTCTATGGAGGCGTTCCACTTCTAGCACCTTTACTCCTGGTGTTCTATGGAGGCGTTCCACTTCTAGCACCTTTACTCCTGGTGTTCTATGGAGTTTTCAGTTGTGAGGTTGTTTCTTACTGAGGCTTTTACTTTGGTTATTTTTTTGAGATTTTAAACTGATGAAAGATTTTGTTTTAGGATTTTGCATATTTTGTAGCAGATTTGGAAAGTTAAGACATGTATAAGAAGGGAAATTAAAATTACATATAAATCATTATATATTGCTTGTGGTAGTGACATGCAATTACTTTTACAGAATTTAGTGATTACAACTGTTAGCATCTTTCTTTCGTCTTGATATTGAGATAGCATCTTGCTATGTAGTGCAGGATGGCCTTGAACTTAGAATCTTAATTCATACTCTTGGGTGCTGGGACTGTAGATGTGTATCACCATTTCTGGACAATTTCTGTTTATATGCATGTATGTAGGTTTATAATTATTTGAATGATTTTACTTCATTCTCCATATTATTTTAACATTAAAGGTGTGTGCTACCACCACCACTCAGCTGAATAACATTTTATGAGCATACGATATATTCAGTTCATTCTTGCTTATTAAATTTATCTTAGTCAGTATATCCATTGCTGAGAAGAGACACCATGACCAATGTAACTTTTATAAAGGACAGATTTAATTAGGACTGGCTTGCTGGTTCAAAGGTTCAGTTCATTCTCATCATGGCAGGAAGCATAGCAGCATCTAGGGAGACAAGGTTCTAGAAAAGGAGCTAAGAGTTCAACATTTTGATCTGAAGGTCACTAGAAGACTGACTCCCAGGGGAAGGGTCTCAAAGCCCATCACAAAAGTGACACACTTCCTTCAACAAGGCCATACCTACTCCAACAAAGCTATATCTCCTATTAGTACCACTTGCTGGGCTAACATATTCAAACCACCACAGACATTCTGATTGCATTAATGAATTTATAGTTAAAAGCACTGTAAATGACACTGGTGACCTTCTTTGACCTTTTTGCCTACATTCATGATGAATTATTAGAAAAACTTTATGATGTAGGACAGGCTAAAAAACGGATCTATCCAGAGAAAAGGGCACACATTTTCAGAGGCTATGTAAAATCAAGTGAAGCTTGTGACACAGGCCATACTTTGAGCATGTGTTTGTTGAGAAAGAGGTGTGCAGAATAAAGTAGAGTGATCCTGACTCTCTCTTCAGACAGATGGGTCTAGGGACAAGGAACAAGGCTGACTAGTGTTCGGAACAACTTTTCAGCCATTTCTTTAAACATTCAATTAAATCAGGGAACCAAAATTTGACTGAGATGACAAATGACGTAAAAAAATACTCTGACTTGTTCCTATCTGATTAAATACAGGACTGATAATAGCCTTCAGTTTGTGCCATTTACAATGGGATACTTAATTGTGGTGTTAAGCCTGGATAACAAGTCCTACACTGGCTGCCGTAGTTTGACAAATTAGACACAGGAAAATTGCATATACATATTTCCACACACCAGGGGGTCCACATTTGTTGTACTTACAAGTTATTTATTAAAATTTACAATAGAAAGTGTATACTTCAGTTAGTTTAGGCTATGTGAAGGACAAATTCTGGGAGGGAGAACAGAGAGGAGAGGGAAGAAGGGAGTCTGACACTTTAGTGATGACTCGAAGTTATAGATTAATCAGCTCACTTTGATATCTAGGAAAATAGAGGAATAAATCAAAGAGACAATTGATTTCCATACACTTCAAAGGGAAGAAGAAGTAGGATAACAATCAACCTGACTTAAAAAAGTAAATCACTCTGACTTAATCTAATTTTATCCTCTGACACGTTGACAGGACTTAAATATGAGGAGACGCACAAAGCGTTCATATATCTTTACTTCAGGAAGGTTTAGGCTTTGTCTCTTCATGACATTCTCATCAACCAGTCAAGGGAGGCGTAGCTTGATGTTCATCAGTGACCTGCTGGGGAACACTAATTAAGACTCAAAGAGAGTTTATTGTGAGCTTAAATAGGATATATGTATTAATTTCCATCGCCTAATTCACAGTATGGAATCTGCAGAATGGGAAAGTTGTTAAACCTGCAGGAATTTGTAGGGCGCTAGATTGAATTTTGGAAGAAAGGTAGGCTGAAATGAATTGAATTTTGAAATGGATCATTGATTTAAGTGGCACTTTAAAAGATATCTATTGCTGGGGAGGTAATCTGATACTATGCTGCTATAAATTAGAAAAAGATTTGGTACAGCTTTTTGCATTATTCAAAGGAATCCACTTTCCTGCCTGTCCTTGTACCTCTTGTGATGTAATCATGTCCCTTTGCATGTGATGATTTATAAGACTCTATGTGCTCATTGATTTGTGGGTATTTCTTTACTCACGTGTTTAAGTTCTTTATTGGTGCTTTGTAAAGAATGAAGAAATTGTGCTAAGTCCTCCAAAGTGGTGATTGTTTTACTAAAGCTTCTCTTCTTACACTCTCCCCCTGAAACGTTAAAAACAATATTGTTGGCTTTGGTTATAGTCTTCTGAAATATACATTATGTACATTATGTATCAAGTATAATCCTGGATATGTATATAGCTTAGCAAATGTCACTGCATGAAGAACTGGGCCAACGTGGGGGCATAAGTCAGCAACAAGTACTGTGTTTAAGTACCACTGGCTGCAGTAATTGTGAAATATAACCTGGTTTTGGGACCATATAAGTACAAAAATCATGAGCATCCACATTAATAAAATATGGTTCAAAATGCCATGAGCCTCACTCTGGGTAACCCAGCAATGCCATTTTCTGCACATTCTTATCGAAAGGCATCATTTGAGCTGTAGCAGGAGACATATGCACAAGACCCTTTTGCAGCATTCTGTTTTTGAAGCAAATGTTTGGTGATAACCTAAACAGTTTAAAAACAGAATAGGTGATAGCATGTTGCAGCATGTTATAACATGGGCTACTGGCAAGTGACATAGATATGCAGTATGATACTAAAAATGGTAATGGAGCCACACAAGGAAATTCACAGTGAATTAAAACACCCAGTTTAAAGAGTGTACTGAGGGTTGGAGAGATGCTTGGCAGTTGAGCTGTTTCTGATTTTGCAGAGGATCAGAGTTTGGTTCTAAGCATCACATCAGGTGGCTCATAACCAACTATAACTCCAGTTCTAGGGGGATCACTATTCTGGATCCCACTGGCAACTACATTCACACACACACACACCCATGCACACACATGCACCTTAATTTAAAAGTAAAAGAAAATCTTTAGAATGAGTATATTGAGTCTAATGATCTATTCAATGAAAGTAAAAGACTAATTATAGTGAAAGGATATAATTTTAGAAATGAGTGATTTTAAAACTGTTTATATTTCTTAAATAGAAAAAAGAACTTTGGAACTTTTAGAAAAAAATTATATCAGAAAAAAACCTGTTTTGATAATGTTTAAAATGATATCTTTGATAATGGTCCCTTTTCTTTAATTTCTGTCTGGCTCCATTTATTTGTTTAAATATCTGTTTACTTTTTAACTTTACATTAACTTGTTGACTCTATTATTATATTATATATTTAAAAACTTAAAACTATATTGTATATTTGTTTTTATTATATATGTTTTACTTGGTTAATACACTTATAAATATATAACATTAATAAATAGCTTTAAATATCATATATGTTGTTTTATTAATTAGATTTGTTCTTGACAATTTTATACATGTACTTGGTGCACTCTGATTATTCTTATTATGGTCTTCTCTTATCTCCCATTCATACCAACCCTTCTCCCTATATATGACCCTCTACTAGACTCATGTCTGTTTTGTTTTGTTACCTACTAAGTGGAACTAGGGCTGTATGTGTGATCATAGGTGTGGGAATATCCACTCTGTAGCCTGGTGAGCAAACCCAGGCTTCCGAAACTGGAGGCAGTGATTCTCCCAGAATCTGTCAGTAGCTCCTATTTCATCAGGGATTGTGGGGCATTAGGAGTTCGTACCGTGTCCACGACTAACTATGGACAGGGACTTTATTGATCAGACTCAGAGTAGGAAATTACAGCTGTTGTGTGTCCATGATTGGAAAGGCTGTATTCTCCCCCAAATAAGTCAGTTCATAGCCTTTCCCCCTGTCTTCCACTTTGGGAGGAAGTGTCTAGTTCAGTCCCAGCTTGAATTTAAATTCAATCAGGGTATGTAATACCTTTATCAATAGTGTCTTATCATCTTCTTATGCTGGGCAACCAAAGAGGGTGACCTGTAATATTTTATCTGCTTCTGGGAGCTTCTTGACTAACAACTCAGAGGTTTTCCAATCTGCTGTGGGACTTTTGTTAATATCCCTTGGCTTATAGGAGCAGCTTCTGGAGGCTTCACCTCTGCAGGCTATTTCCCTATTTGTTTTTAAATTATACTTTAATTGGATATGGTTGGCATATGACTTTTCATGTACATATGCATACATATATGTAGATATGTACATATATATGTGTTATAGGCTTTGAGTATGATACATGCAGTTGACTAGATGGGACTCATTTATGTATATTTAATGGAGTCTCATCATATGTGTGTGTGTGTGTGTGTGTGTGTGTGTGTGTGTGTGTGTGCACGCTTTTAAAGACAAGGTTTTTCTGTGTCGCCTTAGCTGTCACAGAATTCACTTTAGACCAGGTTGCCTCTCCAGTGCTGGCTTTAAAAACATGTACCACCATACCTGATTGACTTTTTCACATATTATTTTTTGAGTTGTGTCGCCAGTTGTCTTTTATTTCTTTTCTTTTTCCTAAGCCCCACTCTACACACTGCTTAAACTTTTCTGCCCACAGTGTGCCCCTCTCTACTGCATATTATTTCCTTTATTCTAATATACCCACACCCTGGCCTCTTTCTTGTCCCTGGCTTTGTAGAGGCACTTTGCATTGAATCCACATATGCAGAAGGATATGTTGCCTATGGGCTTAGGATACCTGAAAATATTTTTTTCCAGCTTTTTTCATCTATCTGCACATTTGAGACTTTCCATTTCCTTTTCTCTTGGAGGAAATCCCACGGTATATATGTGTGCATATACATTTTCACTTTTAATCCATCAGTTGGTGAACATTTAGGTTGCTCGCTTCTCAGGAATTCCTTCTGTCTTTGTCTTTTACTCTTGCTTTGTTTTTCCCTAACATTTTCAGCTTTATACTGACTCCTTGATCCATTTGAGGTTTATTTTTTTGCAGGGTGAAAGATGAAGATCCAGTTTCATTCTTTTTTATATGGATACCCAGTTTTTGAATATCATTTGTTAAAGATGCAGTTATTTCCTCCATTGTTTATTTTGAACAACTTTTCAAAACACAAGTGACTGCTATGACACAGCGTAACTCCATCCTGTTCATTGTTCTGTTGGTCTACAAGTCTGTTCCTGTAGCAGTGTCATGCTGCTTTTGTTTGTGGTGGCTTCATGGTATAACCTGAAGTCTGCGTGGTGCTGCTTGCAGGACTCTTATCTTGCTCAGGATTGCTTTGTCTTCTCATGGAGTTTGTGTTTTTAAAATGAATTTCAAGCTTGTTTTCTGTAAAGGACGACATGGGGACATGCATAATTTTCTTTGGTTACTATGGTGGTTTAAATAATATTTTTTCTTCCAATTAATAAATGTGGGAAAGAGTCTTATCTTATAGTATATTTCTTGATTTTTTTTCTTCTTCAGAGTTTTGCATTTTGTATAGTAGAGGTCCTTCACCTCTTTGGTTAGATTTCTGTTTTATTATTTTTTAAACTCTACTGATCTACTGTTAATTAGATTGTTTCCTGATTTATTTTTCGGTATGTCTGTCATTGCAATATATGGAGACTGCTGTTTTTGTATGTTAATTTTGCATCGTGTTACTTTGCTGAAATTTGTTAGTTCTTTGATTTTAGAGATATGGATATGATTATGAATAGGGTTATTGGTGAGGTAGGTTGTGCCCTGGCTGTCACAGAATTCTCTTTGTAGACCAGAGTTAGTGTTAGAGTTAGGCTCAAATTAAGTTGTCATCTGGAGTTAGGGTTTGGGTAGGATTAGGGTTAGATTTAGAATATCATTTGTTAAAGATGTAGTATTTCCTCCATTGTTTATTTTGAACAACTTTTCAAAACACAAGTGACTGCTATGACACAGTGTAACTCCATCCTCTTCATTGTTCTGTTGGTCTACAAGTCTGTTCCTGTTGCAGTGTCATGCTGTCTAGAATATCATCTAGGGATACAGTTACAATTAGAGCTACATCTTCCACTAGTATATTACTAAGTTATTTGAGTTCTTTCTAATTTTTTTAATGTAGGCACTTTGAGGTATAACCTTTCCTTTAGAACTGCCTGCATTGTGTCCTGTAGCTTTTGGGGTGCTGCCATTTCCTTTTCATTTAATTACTTTCATTTGGTTACTTTTTATTTCTTTCTTGATTTAGTTATGACCCATTTATTGCTCAATAGTGTGATGTTTAAACTACATATTTTTTTTTGTATTTCCTGATTCTTTTCTTTGTTTTGTTTTGTTTTGAAGTTGATTTCAAGATTTATTAAGTTGGGGTAATATGGAATACAAGGTATATTTTTTGTGTGTGTGTCAACTTGACACAAGCTGGAGTTATCACAGAGAAAGGAGCCTCCCTTGAGGAAATGCTTCCATGAGATCCAGCTGTAAGGCATTTTCTCAATTAGTGATAAGGGAGAGGTAGGGTAGCCCATTGTGGGTGGTGCCATCCCTTGGCTGGTAGTTTTG
Organism: Mastomys coucha; assembly: GCF_008632895.1. Classification (NCBI taxonomy): domain Eukaryota; kingdom Metazoa; phylum Chordata; class Mammalia; order Rodentia; family Muridae; genus Mastomys; species Mastomys coucha. Next base: position 41,698,936 of record NW_022196897.1, read on the forward strand.
GGTTCTATAAGAAAGTAAGCTGAGCAAGCCAAGGGAAGCAAGCCATTAAGCAGCATTCCTCCATGGCTTCTGCATCCTCTCCTGCCTCCAAGTTCTACCCTGTGTAATTTTCCGTCCTGACTTTTTGGAGATGAACAGCAATGTGGAAGTGTAAGCTGAATAAACCCTTTCTTTCCCAACTTGCTTCTTTGTCATGCGTCTTTTGCAGGAATAGAAACCCTGACTAAGACACAAGGTCTGTTTCAATTTTTCTGTATCAATTGAGATTTCTTTTTGTCTGTGTGTTCTAATTTGGAGAAATTTCCAGGGGCTGTTGAGAAGTGTGTATTCTTTAGTGACTGAGTGTAATATTTGGTAGTTATCTATTAGATTTATTTATTCTTTTCTGCCCTTTATCTTCAGTATCCATTTGTTAATTTTTGTCTTTGTGACTTGTTCTCTGATCTTTCCTGATTACTTTTGAGTTACACTTTATTTTGTCAGCATAGCTCCACTTCTTTGTCCTGGTCCCATTTAGTAGAATAATTTCCCCTCATCTTGTCACTCTAAGCAGTGTCTTTCCTTTGAAATGAAGTATGTTTCTTGTAGGCAACAAGAAGAAAAAAACAGTTTTTAAAATTGTTTGACTAGCTGTTCCTTGTGATTGGGAAATTAAAGCCATTAGTTTTGGAGGTTATTTTGATGGGTTTGTATTAGTTGCTACCATGTTTGTTGATTTTTTTAGTGTTTGCTTTTTAGTACTAATTTTGCAAAACTGCTGTTCTAGGATCATTTTCCCCCTATAGTGTCTTGGATATGCTTATCCTTCTCTTCAGTCTAAAGTATGCCTTTCTATGCTCTTTGTTTAGATGCTCGGGTGGCCTTACATTCCTTCAGCCCATTTTTATCATTGGAAGTTTTATTTTTCATTCAATTATGATGTAGGTTTGACAGGTGAGTTATTCTGGGTTAGCATTTGTGATCTTTTAGAACTTGATGACCACTTTGCTTCAAGCTCTTCTGACCTTTAAAGTTTAAAAGAAAACTCAGCTCTTACAGTGATGGGCCTGCCTTGATATGTGACTTGGGACTTCTTTCTTGCAGCTTCTAATGCCCTTTGTGTGTTCTGTATGTTTAATGTTTCAACTATATTATGGGGATTTCTTTTATGGTCTTTTCTATTTGATGTTCCCTGTGCCTCTTGTTCTTAGATGAATGTCTTTTTTGCTAGATTTTTTTCTATGACATTTTTTGAAAATGTTTTTTTAAGTCTTTTACCTTCTTCTGTGCACATAATTCATATTTGAAAAAGTGTAGATGCTTTCCAAAATTCTGTTCTGTTTTTGTGTGGGAGCACCATCAATCTTTTTATCATTCCAATGTTAGCCTATAATGCTGATGAAGCAAGCATTATATGTACATTTTAACTTAGGAATGCATAATTTGGGCCAGAAGGATGACTAAGCAGTTAAGAATGTTTTTGCTTATGTAGAAGACCACAGTTCAGTTCCCAGCATCCAACTCAGTTGGCTTACAACTGTCCATTGCTCTGGAGAGTTCTATCACCTTTATCCTCTCTCGACTCACTCACATTCATGTGAATGTTGTGAGTGTTGCAGCTCGGAGGGGAAAAATTTCCCTAGTGGAAGTGTTACAGCTCTCAAGTGAAAGGTATCTTCACAGTGAGGAACCAAAAAAAAAATACCATAAAAATCACACAACACAACAAATCTTACACACAGATTTATTGGGAAAGACACAAGAGGAGGAGAAACAGCAAAGAATTTAGCTCAAGGTAGGCTTCATATAGGGTTTATTGGTTGGGGGTGTGGTACAGCTTTTGAAGGTGGCCTCAAATTGATCTTGGGGCAAGCTCTGGGATTGATGGTACTTTGAGCTCAGGGATTGGTGGGATTCTGTGGCCTGATGTGGGACTTTTCTTCTGTGTAGGGTAGAGTTTGGCCATCTGTATTTTAAGGGGCTGGAAATGGCCAGTAGAGTAGTATAGGGGTGAGGGCTGGCCATTCTTGCACCTTGAGAGCTAACACACATACTGACTCATAGACTCATGAATATATAATGTAAAAAGTCTAAAATATAAAAATCATATTTATGTATATAATATATAAATGCAGGAAAAGACATGTATATCATTTAGGATCTCTCTATATTTTAATTTTTATAATTTAAAACAATTTTAATATTTAAATATATTTTGATTATATTTTTCCCTCTCCCAAGTTCATCCAGATTCCCACTCACCTAACTTTAAATTCTTCCTCACAAAGCAAATGAAAACCCATGCAGCACTAAAATGCCCCAAACCTAGAAAATGAAATAAGCATCACCCCAAACAAAGCGAGGCAAGCAGCAGCAAGCTCCTGTGGGTCTGATGTAGCTCAGAGATTCACCATGACTGTTAATAGGTTTGCATAAGAAGAGGCTTTATTATATCTTAGCCCCCAATACTCATGACACCAGGATTGCAACTGAGAGTGCTCTCAAGATGTAGCACTTAGTCATATCAGCCCATGGCTTATAAAGTCAAAACCCTAAGATTTCATGTATTCTGTCTACGTGTAGGCAGGGTCTTACTTTAACATATATGTCTGGCAGTTGTTGTAGGCATTGAACAGAGTAAAGGAAGTTTGATTCAAAAGCAGAAATAGCAATTAGCCTTATGACCTATTATCTTGCTAGAGCAGCAACCTTTACAAAATTAATTTAAGAATAGACTTCAACATCTGGGGAAAAAGTGAAAGCGGGCTGCTAGTGAACAGCCCATGCAAGCTAGGGATTTACGTGTTAGAGGTGTTTTTGCTTTTGGGTCTCTCAAGTATAGTAAGTCTAAACTTTAAGTGTAATATTAGTCATCACAGGCTATAACCAAATAAAAGCACATATACAAAGCCTATGAAGAAACATTATTTGTTAGTCATCTACTCCTGAATGTAAGATCTCTCCTAGAAGATTGATAGAACCAGCATCACTCCATTGGAGAAAACTCACTCTTTCTTTCACCGCACATATAAATGATAGTATCCTAGTGGCTAGGTTTTGATTATTCACTTATTTTTTGTTCTTTTGTTTTGTCTTTTAAATATAGTAAAATAAAATAAGATAAAACAAAAAAATGATCACTTCAAAGTTAGACAAGACAGGCCAACAAAAATAAAAGGGCCCAAGAGAGCATAAGAGCCAGAGATATATGTGTTCACATGCTTAGGAGTCCCATACAAACACTAAATTGGAAGCCACAGTATAAGCACAGAGGACCTAGTGCAGACCCAGGTAGTTCCTTGCATGCTACTTCTGTATCTGTGAGCTATAAATCATGTTGATTTATAGGGCCTTGTTTTCTTAGTATCTGCCATCCCCTCTGGTTCTTAAATTCTTTACATTTCTTCTTCCACAGAATTCAATAGCCCCGAGAGGAGGGGTTTGATAGCGCTATCTCATTTATGGCTGAGGTCCTCAGTCTGTATATAATGTCTGGCTGTGGGCCTCAGTATTTGTTCCCATTTGCTGCTGGAGGAAACTTCTCTAATGATGATTGATTGAACAAGGCACTGAGTCTGGTATACCTCACTCAGGATGATTTTTTCTAGTGCTATCCATTTGCCTGCAAATTTCATGATGTCTCTTCTCTTCTCTTCTCTTCTCTTCTCTTCTCTTCTCTTCTCTTCTCTTCTCTTCTCTTCTCTTCTCTTCTCTTCTCTTCTCTTCTCTCCTCTCCTCTCCTCTCCTCTCCTCTCCTCTCTTCTCCTCTCCTCTCCTCTCTTTTCCTCTCCTATATATTTTTCTGTTGAGGGGCATCTAGCCTGTTTCCATGATTTTGCTATTGTAAATGGAACAGCAATGAATGTGGTTGGGCAAGTGTCTCTGAGGTATGATGGAGTATCTTTTGGGTCTATGCCAATAAGTGGTTTCTTAGGGTTTATATTGCTGCAACAAAACACTATGACCAAAACAAATTGGGGAGAAAAAGGTTAATTCCACTCCCAGTTCCATATAACACTTCATCATCAAAGCTAGTTAGCACAGAAATCCATGGAGTGCAGGGACCTGGAAGCAGGAGCTGACGCAGAGGACATGGAGGTGCACTACATACTGTTTTTTCCCTCATGGCTTGAATAGTCTGCTTTCTTTTAGAAATCATGACCCACAGCCCAGGGATGGCACCACTCACAATGGGCTGTGCTCTCGCCCTGTCAATCACTAACTAATAAAATGTCTTACAGGTTTGTGTACAAACTAATATTATGGAGGAATTTTGTTAAACAATGATTCATCATCTCAGGACTTTAGTTGTGTCAAGTTGACATAAAACTACCCATCATAAATGGTCTAGTTGAATCTCGAGGTAGATGTAATTCCACTTTCCCTAGAAACTACCACACTGATTTCCATAGTGGCTGTATGAGAGTGCAGGGCCATCAGCAATGTACAAATGTTACACTTACACCATATCCTTCTCAGCATGAGCCTAAAACAGAGAGCTGTCTCTTGTTTTGTTGATCTTATCCATTCTGGTAGGTTTAAGATTAAAATCTCAAAGTAGTTCAATTTGCATTTCTATGATGGCTAAGAAAGTTGAACATTTCTTTGAGTTTGAACAGATCTTTGAGTTTCCTTTCTTCAGGATTCTGTTTAGATCTGTAGCATATTTTGTTTTTTAAGTTTGGGTCATTTTATTTCATGATACCCTATTTCTCAAGACATATTTTTGATGTTAAATGTGTATGGTAAATCTTTTTACATTCTGTAGAATGCTACTATGTCTAAGTAACAATTTCCTTTACAATAAAGAAGCTTTTCATTTTCACAAAGTCTCATTTATTAATTGTGAGTATTATTACCTACAGTAATGGTGTTACATTTAGAAAGTCTTTTGTACCGAAAAATTGAATTCAAGGTTACTCTCCACATTTTCTTCTATCAAGTATAGCGCATCTGGTTTTATGTTGAGGTCTTTGACCCATCTGGAGTTGAGTCTTGTTCAGGGTGATAAGTATGGATGTATTTGCATTGTTCTACATGACCAGAACCATTTGTTGAAGATAGTGCCTTTTTTTTTCTCAATTTATTTCTGGCTTCTTTATGAAGAAAATTACATCAATAGGTGTTTGAATTTATGTTTAAGTCTTCAGTTTTATTGCATTGATCAACTTGTCTGGTTTTGACCTACCACCATGCTCCTTTTATTACTATAACTTCATAATACCACTTGAAATTGGGGATATGTTATCTCTTGTAGTTCTTTTATTATCCAGGATTGTTTTAGCTGTCCTGGATTTTTTGTGTTTCCATATGAACCTGAAAATTGTCACTTCAAGATCTGTGATAAATTGGGTTGTAATTTTAATGCCAATTGCATTGATCTCTAGATTGTTTTTTGTAGGATGGCTATATTTTACTGTGTTAATCCTACTGATTCATGATCTTGGGAGAACTTTCTATCTCTTGACATCCTCTTCAAGGTTTTCTTCAATGCCTTGAATTTTTGTCATGCAAGCTTTTCACTTCTTGGTAAGAGATATCCCAAGATAATTTATATTATTTGAGGCTATTGTGAAAGTTGTTGTTTCCTGATTTCTTTCCCTGATCATTTGTCACTTGTATATTTGAGGGCTACTGAGTTTTGTGAGTTAATTTTGATGGAGCTATTTTGCTGAAATTGCTTGTTAACTGTAGGAGTTTTCTGGTGGAATTTTTAAGGTCATTTATTTATAGTATCATATCATCTGCAAATCTTCCTTGCATGTGCACATATACATTCATAAGTATACAACTATATAATATAAAATAATCTTTAAAATTCTTATAAAAATTATACTTAAATATACAATACACAAAACAAAAAAGAAGGTTGTATATCACTAAGTATTTCTTATTGCCCTTGTTCTGGACAAACCATTGGCCCAATATTTTGATTTTAGAAATTACATTTTTTTCATTTGTATGTATATGCACACATACATGCAAGTACATAGCAGTCAGAGAACAATCTGCAGGGGTTGGTTCTTGTCATGATGTGGTCCTAGACCTCAAACTCACGTGGTTAGTCAAAGGCTTGTATTCACTGAGTCATGTCTCCAGGCGCCTGCTTAGCTACATTTGTTTATTTTATTTAATTCTTTCACATTCATGTATGTATACCATGTGTCCTTGTAGCAACCACTCTAATTTCCCCATTCCAACTCCTCTTGGACTCCCTGGACACACAACACTCTCCCAATTGAATATATATTTTTAGTTTTTGACAATTTCCTCTTCCTACTCCTGTTTTTCTCTCTTCTTGTAACACACCAAATCTAATTAGCACCTTTTCACAGACATCACCCCCATGAAGAATGGATAATCTACTAGTGGCCACCTCCAAAGAAAAGTAACTCTTTCTAGATTAGTAGATGCTAAACATTAATGTGCTCTCAGATATGTCTAAGGAGCACTTCTCACCTCCATGGTGTGATATTTAACTGGTTTGAAACTGTGCATGTCTTGTGCCAGATAACTACTTCTATGATATTTCCAGAGAACAGCATTTTGCAGCCGACTTTCATGGTTAGATTAAACCTATAGTAACTGTGGTTGAACTCTGAGTACCTTTGCTACACTCTATTGTTGATCTATGCCCTTTGGTTTATATTTTCTTTCTTATTGCATCTATATAGACAACACACACTTTTTTGCCTATATCGAAGTATGTGTGTCTGTTTCCTAAGAATAAGGAAATTTTGTATACACAGTCAAATCACAATTATGAAAATGAAGACATTTTGAATCTTTGTAATATTTTTCTGTGTCACAATATTTAACTTCAATTAATTATAGAGGCTTTTGTTTCTCTCTTTTAAATTTATTTTAATCTGAAATATTTTGACAGTTTTTAATTACTTTGGTGTTTGAAAGGTTGAGACAGACGTTTTGGACGAAGTCCTTTAGTTACCTTTGCTGGATTTTTCTTTTTTCTTTTTTTCTTTTTTCTTTTTTCTTTTCTTTTTTTTTTTTTTTTTTTTTTTTTTTTTTTTTTTTGAGACAGGGTTTCTCTGTATAGCCCTGGCTGTCCTGGAACTCACTCTGTAGACCAGACAGACCTTGAACTCAGAAATCTGTCTGCCTCTGCCTCCCAAGTGCTGGGATTAAAGGCATGCTCCTCCACTGCCCTGCTTTGATGTTTCTTTCTTTCTTTCTTTCTTTCTTTCTTTCTTTCTTTCTTTCTTTCTTTCTTTTATTAGATGTTTTCTTTATTTACAATATCTCCTTTCCCAGGTTCCCCTCCAAAAGAAAAAAGAAAAAGAAAATAAAATATGAAAAAAAAAAGAAAAAAGAAAAAGAACCAAAAACCAAAACAATCCCTTGTTCCTTCTCCCCTCCTCCCTCCCCCTGATCACCACCCTATCTCTCCCACTTCCTGGCCCTGGCATTCCCCTACACTGGGGCATAGAACCTTCACAGGGTCAAGATCCTCTATTCCCATTGATAACTGACTTGGCCATTCTCTGCTATACACATGCTGCTGGAACCATGAGTCCCCCCATGTGTACTCTTTGGTTGGAGTTTTAGTCCCTGGGAGCTCTGAAGGTACTAATTAGTTCTTATTGTTGTTCCTCCTAAGGGGCTGCAAATCCTTCAGCTCCTTGGGTACTTTATTTAGCTCCTTCACTGGGGACCCTGTATTCAGTCCAATGGATGGCTGTGAGCCTCTACTTCTGTATTAGTTGGGCACTGTCAGAGCCTCTCCAGAGACAGCTATATCAGGCTCCTGTCAGCCAGCACTTGCTGATATCCACAATAGTGTCTGGATATGATGATTGAATATGGGAAGGATTCCCAGGTGGAACAGTCTCTGGAGTGTCCTTCCTTCAGTCTCTGATCTATACGTTGTCTCTGAAAATTCTTCCATGGGTATTTTGTTCCCCCTTTTAAGAAGGAACCAAGTATCCACACTTTGGCCTTCCTTCTTCTTGAGTTTCTTGTGGTTTGTGGATTGTACTTTGTGTATTCCGATCTTCTAGGCTAATATCCACTTATCAGAGAATGCATACCATGTGTGTTCTTTTGTGATTGGGTTACTTCACTCAGGATGATATTCTCCAGGTCCATCCATTTCTCCAAGAATTTCATAAATTCATTGTTTTTAATAGCTGAGTAGTACTCCATTGTGTAGATGCACCACATTTTCTGTATCCATTCCTGTATTGAGGGACATCTGGGTTGTTTCCAGTTTCTGGCTATTATAAATAAGGCTGCTAAGAACATAGTAGAGCATTCATTTTTTATTACATGTTGGAGTATCTTCTGGGTATATATCTAGGAGTGGTATAGCTGGGACCTCTGGTAGTACTATGTCCAATTTTCTGAGGAACCGCCAAACTGATTTTGTAGTTAATCTTGAGTTGACTTTTATAGCATGGAGATGGGGTAATAGTTTCATTGTTTTTATGTGTGATACGCAATTTTCCATGACTAATTTTTGGACAAGTGGTGGTATCCCTAATTTGCCCCTTTGCTGTTTGAAATAGCTGGTTTTTGATGTAAGGGTTTACTCCTAGGCTCTCTACTTTGCTCCATTAGTCTTTGTGTCATTTTAAGCCAATACTATGCTGTTTTGATTGCTGCAGCCTTGAGGTATTTTTGAAGTCATGTAGCATGATAAGCCAAAGACCATCCTTGGCTCTGTAGGGGTCCTGAGGAAGTGGTATTCAGGAGGGGTAAAAGAATTACTAGAAGTCAAGTGTCTGGTACATACTGACAGCCTATGTTCTACTTGAGGCAGCTTTCTCTCTAGATCTCTAAACAGTTCATCAAGATAGTTCAGTCCTTGCAGACTAAAGCCAAGTCTTTTATTTACATATCAATTCAGTTATTTATTCCAGTTTCTCTTTAGATTATCCCACAAATCAGCATTCCATGACCCCAGCCCCTTGATTCACAGAAAGAGATAGCAAGCACTTTTAAAAAAAAAAATATTGCAAATGAATTCAGAGATTGATTGCCTTTGTAAGCACAAACAATTGGGATGGGATCTTGCCTTATGATTACTACTCCCCAAAACTCTATTTCTTTCTGTAATATGTTTCTGACAACCAGGCTCGTAGTGCAGTTTCCTTTTTTTTTTTTTT
>NW_022196897.1:41708187-41720039 GCF_008632895.1 Mastomys coucha
TTTTTGGTTTTTCGAGACAGAGTTTCTCTGTGTAGTCCTGGCTGTCCTGGAACTCAGGCTGTCCTCAAACTCAGAAATCAACCTGCCTTTGCCTCCCAAGTGCTGGGATTAAAGGCGTTCGCCACCACCGCCCGGCCTGAAAATAGATATTTTAAGCTCATGTTTTCAGAGTTCTTTTCCACAGCCTTAAGGGCTGTCCTGAAGGCCACATCATTCTACCTTTTTGGTGAGCCATCAGAAACATCCTTGCCTTCTACTTGTACTGTCTTTGATTGATTACTATAGGTTCATTAACCTTGGCAGGGTGAATATTTCCTGAAGGAGGAACATGAATATATACATATATGTTATATGTATTTATATACACACACACACATATATATATGTATATAGGTATATATACCTATGCTTCATGCTCAGCAACCATCAACTCTCATGGAGGCCCACACCTTTCTGGCTCTGTTCCAGTGTTGAGAACTATGTCACGCCATCTCTTCTATGACCATGCAGGACTTAGCAATGATATCGCTTGCTTGGTTCTTTTGTACTTGGCTTCTTTGATTATCTGTTATTATTGTTGTTGTTTGAGTAGTGGTGGTTGTGGTGTTGGTGTGTGTTTGTTTGTGTGTGCATGTATATGTATGTCATGTATGTCCATATAAACTTTAATACTTTCTTTTTATAATTTTATGGATAATGTCATTGGTCAGATTTGATTATATTCCCAGTTTACAACTTATCACAAACATGTCCAAACTTTTGACACTGTGAAGATATGTTGTTATCTATAATGCTCATGCTTAAAGACCACACAGCTGAGTTTTGATGCGATCATATGGAAGGTTCTATCTGGAGAATGACAGAATGATTTAGAAAATAAAAACAGACCAAAAAGAAATCCTCATAACATTTTATATATGTTTATGATTTTGTATGTTCTCCACTCATAACACTACTCAACTTTCCATGGTACAGGAACCCAGGTAGTGCATGCCTCCTAGCAGGTGCTGAAGAGTTAGTTGTGAGGCAGTGACAACCTCCTACTAGTCTGTCTTTGGAGAAATCACATGATTTGTGCTTAGCTCAGGCTCCCTTAATGTACATTTACTCAGTAGATAAACTAATATAGGAATATGCTTCTTATTATAGCTTATTTTGTTTAAAGTATATGTAAAGACAAATTTATTCTGTTAAGTTGTAAGAACTCTGAAAAGGAAAAACCTACTTTATTGAGTATTTCTATGTTTATTCTTTTCATTTATCTTCAGTCCTGATGACTCTATATAGCTTTCCTCTTGTTGCTAAGTTATTTGTCAAGTGAAACAAAATCATCTGCTCATGGGCCAGATAGAAACAAGTCTTATCCTGATCTCCTTTTTTATGCTCTAGAGAACAAATGACACCTTACATTATAACACATTTTATGAATGTCAGAGATTCTACTGCTCTTTGGAATCAACATTCCCCTAAAGAAGCTTGCTAATCAGGGGAGTTGTAACTGTAGTGAGTCTGATCAGTCTGAAATAACATGTACTTTTATAGGCTTAATATAATTTTCATTAGTTTATGGTTTGTTTCTTTTGAATAACTCTTTAACAAACATATATTCAATATAAAGATTACCTAAGTAGAAATATTTTTCACTTCAAAATTATTGTGTCCTTTTAATTATAATTCTTTAAAACAAATTAATACAGCCTGACTAAATCACTTTCTTCTTCGACTCATGTTGACATTGCAGAAGGCAGAAGCCATCTGTGGGGTATGTTTTTTGTGAGGTGTACAAGAATTTCTCTCAGCATATGATTTCAGTTAGAATTGAAATGCAATTACAGCATGAGTTGGTGCAATTTTCTGGATAATTCAAGCAGAATTCTCTTCTAATTCAATGACTTTCATATTTAGACAAAAGTGCATTTAAAAATTTTGTGTGATTTGAATAATTACTTTAAATATCTACCTAAATTTTCTTAGAAACGTACTATAGTTTTGAGTTGCTTTAATGTGATTTTATTAATACTTTGAGTAAATGTATACTAAAAAGTTATTCTGGAGTTTGGGTGCTGTGTTCTTATATTTTAGTATATGTGCTGCCAAAGCGAGCACTGTGGTCTTATGTTTTATGAATATCCTTGAAAGTTTTTTAAAGTGTTCACATTTAGAAGGAAATATTTCTTTTTACTAGCCTTTTTACTTCTTACCTATATAACATGTATTTTGTGAAAATATTATTTCAAAATATGAAAATATGTCTTGCCTGTTTGTAGACCTTCATCATTTCTCTAGTGAATTATCGAATTTCTTACATTTTGCATTTTTATCTCTTCACAGACATTTTGTAGGAATATTTTGAAGATGGATATTTTCAAATCATTTTGAAGCCTTCAAACACCATATACAGTAAGTGATCTGTAATTTTGTTTTTCACTCACTTGTAGTCATAGTGAATTTTTTGTCAGTCATTTAGAAAAGGAAACATTCTTATTTCAAGTTTTTGATACTCATGATTAGAGAGAGAATGTTCATAAAGCTAGGGAATGGGGTGTTTGTGAGTCTGAATTAAGTTGTGCAGTTTCAAGTTTTCTAATTACTGATTTAACTATTGTTATAGTTATTTACTTAGACCATTCTGATTTATTATGTCAGTGATATTTTATTATTATCTTATTCATTTATTTATATATTTATTTATTTATATGGTTTCAATAAATCCCCACTGTATCTCCCCTTCCTTACACTCCTCCCTGTCCCTGCTGCAACTCTCTTCTCAAGATCCATTCCCTTTTTTTCCCTTCAGAAATGAGCAGGCTTGCCAGGAATACCTATTGAACACAGCATAACAAGATACAATAAGCCTAGGCATAAACCCTCATATCAAGGCAGGATGAGGCAACCCAGGAGCAGGAAAAGTTTGCATGTATGTTATTCTTAACTTAGTTGACAGAGTAAAGGGAAGTTTAGTGATATTAGCCAGGTTCTAATATTTTCTTTTAAAAAATGTTCATCCTCTCTCTCTCTCTCTCTCTCTCTCTCTCTCTCTCTCTCTCTTTCTCTTGTACTTTATATATAAACATTACCTTTAGTGCTTCCCCTTCATGGGTTGCTCAATGTCTCTTCAAGGTGATGACTCTATGCTTTCAAAAAGGACATTTGTTTCCACCAATAGTTTCTTTGTAAGAGCCTATATATTAAGAGTTCATCATGTTCTGATCGCTTTTGATAATTTTGGATTTGTGTAAACATTATTTTCATAGGGTTGAAAATGTTTTTCCTGTTGTTGTTTGTTCACTTGCTGCTCTTATTTATTATGTTATTGGCTTCTTTATTTATTTTGAGTAATGTTTCATTCTCAAATTAAACAGTTTTGAGCTAGAAGAAAAATATAAGTTCCTGAAAGAAAGTTGAAATTTTATTTAATAAAATAAAATTGGAATATTGAAGTTCTCAAGTCTTCATTCATTAAAACAAACAAACCTTACAGAACTCATGTTGGGGTATAGGCAAGAGGTAGGGTACTTGCTTAACCTAAGAAATGTACAGCAAACAAAATAAGTATTACAAAACACTTAGCATAACTGAGTGCTGTTATGTATGGTAGAGACTATAGGGAGCATAACGATTACCTACTTAACTGGTTTAGTTAGAGAGTATGACATGGGGAACAGCTTTGGAGTAGGCTTTTGAAGAAAAAAGTATGAATATAATAGTGGGAGTGCTGATGTTCATGCATTTTTCCTAATATAACTTTGTAAACAATGAGATATCATGAGTAGGTACTTTAGAATGCAGTTAGTAGATTCAGAACCTTTGGCTTTAAATCTTGGACTTCTCATTTACTAGCTATTGGACAATGAACAAATGCCACAATGTCATTTTTGAATGAATGTAAGAGTAATAAATGTCTCATTCATGTTGAGCTGATGTATGCTATAGATATATGAATATTAGTAAGTGCTAGCAGTTGTTTATTTAGAATTCAGCCACCTGGAATTTTCAATTTAAGTATTATTATTAATAAAACAACTTAAGTGATAACCATGCAATATAAAGGCTAAATACAGATATTCAATGAACACTCTTCATCGAAATGATAAAATATAAATTGAATTTCAGTCTTTTTCATAAACAGCAAAATGTTCATTATAGCTTTGGTAATAAACAAAACACTTGATCAATCAGCCTGTATAGTGTGTGTGTGTGTTGTAAAATTCTGTGTTAGCTACTAATCTAAACTAAAAAATAAGTTTATGAGCTCTTTTAGAGATAAGAGGTGACAATTTGGAAGTGCTAATGGAACTAAAATTCTTATCTTGAACAAGATGTGAAAAATTTATAAGAACAAAAAAAATAGTTGAAATTTTAGGTTGCCAAGACTTTTGGGGAACAATCATCCAAGTGCTTTATAACAAATTTATGGAAATAAGGTTACGATCAAGGAAACATCCATTAAAACTCTGTTGTATACACTTCACTTTCAACAACACAGTTACCCTGAATAATAGCATCATGATTATTATATGTTATATTTATTTTCATATTAAGGAAATATACAATAGAAAGTATGGCTCTTTCATTTATGGAAGTACAGCTCAAGGCTTCTATACTTCTACTGCTTCTTTATGCCATTAGCCTACAAGTTAAATACTAAGATTCTATGGTAGACCTTGGTAGGTCAATTTCTTTGCATGAAAACACTATTCTCTCTTTTTTTTATTGTGTGAAGATCATAGAATTTATTTACACAAATGTACATGGATCACCTGCAACACAGCCAGTAGTACAATATTACCATAGTTAGTATTTTTATTATTATTATATTATTATTATTGTTATTATTATTATATTTATTTACATTTCAAATGTTGTCTCCCAAGCTTCCCCTCCTTAGGCCTCCCTACTCCCTTTCCTCTCCCTCCTGCCTCTATGAGGGTGCTCCTCTACCTGCCCACCTACTCCTGCCTCATTGCCTTAGCATTCCCCTACCCTGGGTCATTAAGCCTCCACATGGCCAAGGGACTCCCCTCCCAGTGATGCCTACTAAGGCCATTCTCTGCTACATATCCAGCTGGAGCCATGGGTACCCCTGTGTACTCTTTGGTTGGTGGCTTAGTCCCTGAGAGCTTTAAGGGTATCTGGTTAGTTGATATTATTGTTTCTCCTATGGGTTTGCAAACCCCTTCAGCTCCTAGAGTCCTTGCCCTAACTTCTCCATTGGGGTCTCTGTACTCAGTTTGATGTTTGGCTGCATACATCCTCATCTGTACTGGTCAGGCTTTTGCAAAGCCTCTCAGGGACAGCTACTCTAGGCTCCTGTCAGTAAACACTTCTTGGCATCAGCAGCAGGGTCTGGGTTTGGTGTCAGTATGTGGGATGTATCCCCAGAGGGGGCAGTCTCTAGATGGTCTTTCCTTCAGTCTTAAAAATTTTAAATTGTTATTTTACCTTTTTTTATGTTTATGAATATGCATTCCTGATGTCTGTGGAAGTCAGAAGAGGGCAGCAGATTTTCTAGAAGTGGAGTCAGAGATGGTTGTGAGATGCCCTTTGGGGACTGGGAATTGGATCCAGGTTCTCTGGAGAACAATTCTTGCTCTTAACAGCTCATCCCCCTTTCTTGGCCCTTGGACAGGGGATCCACTCTATTCATGTTCTTGGTTTGAACCTGAAAGACTTATAAAATGTCCTGCATTTATTTTCCTGATTTGGTCTCTGGAATGCAAATCTAAGGGTTTTGCCTAGTGATTATACTTTATTTAATTTAATTAATACTTAGGGGATGTTCTTTAATGAGACAGTAAACAGTCATAGAAATAGGAGGAAGAAAGAAGAATAGCTCTCAAGGAAATTTGGTTATCAGATTGTAGAAAGAATATATGCTCAATTTTAAATAAAACTGTTTAAACATGTCATAAACATATGTAAACCAATTAAATTTAAAAATCCATTTCAAATTGGTACAAAACTCTAAAGCTGTGAATATGAAAAAATAAAACATGATGAGGAGGTCTGAGGAAGCAGATCTAATGCTGGAGTTTCGGTCCAAGATTTTGTCATTTGCATTTGGGCTAGATCTGGATGGAGGTAGGAAATGATATCAGGCTAGTCAGAGAAATAGCCTAGCAAAGGTTAGAGGTGAAGGGAGCATTCACCATGCTCAACTCATGGCAAGCTATGTGGTGCACAGAGTGAGTTTATCAAGTAAAGCAAACAGGTAGACTGGGATAAAAGGTTAGAGTCACACTTAGAATTTACTTGTAACCATTCAATATATTGAACACAAGTGATAGGCAATTAAAAG
Source organism: Mastomys coucha (assembly GCF_008632895.1). Classification (NCBI taxonomy): domain Eukaryota; kingdom Metazoa; phylum Chordata; class Mammalia; order Rodentia; family Muridae; genus Mastomys; species Mastomys coucha. The sequence continues at coordinate 41,714,486 of NW_022196897.1, forward strand.
GAGAGGAGGGAGAGTATTTTCTGAGCTGTAATCTGATGAACCACGTTTTCCCTTTCTTTGAATAAAACTTTGGCATTGTCTTCAGAATAGGTTTTAGTTGAAATTTGGTAGACAAGAGGATCAAGTATCAGGACCTATAATCTCATGAGAATTAAAAGATGATGTTAGGACCCGAGGTCATACCCATGTGAATGGCGAAGGATGATGTGGCAGCTGACATCTGGAAGGGAATAGTTAGAGAGGCGTTGGGATTTATTAAGTACAAGGCTCATTTTAAATGTTCCTGACCTCCTTGCTATTCTGCCCAAAATAATACTGAGACAAACATTAGTTAAATATCGTGTCTGGGTTATCAACTATAAATATAGCACAAACAACAGTGGCGCCATATTCCTGGGGCTGCAGTTTGCTTCTCTGCCACTAGTATTCAAGAAATAATTCATGTTTCCAGGGTGACTGAACTGGAAAGCGAGTTGGTAACAGCTTCTTGCCTATTTTCCAGACTTTGTCCCTTCTTTAAACAGATCCTTTGGTAGGGAGAAAAATCTTTTGACCTTTAGGGAGAAAGTTCCCTTATGGTGAGTGATGAGTCTCTTGTATACATTAACTTGTATGCTAGCAGCAGGAGCAGTGTAATTTATGATATTACTCAATTATAAATTAGAATAGTAAATATGTCAACTTACTGTGATTTATCATCCTTCCTTAGCAGAGCTCAAAACGAAACAAGGCCGGAGTGTTAAATTGAAGATTTAATACCTTGGGTTCATGAAAGACCAATATTTCAGACTTAGTTTACTTATCATGCTGACCAATAATTTTGACAAGGAGAACTAGAGGTTCAGCTAAGGGAGTATCTCCATATTTTTTTTTCTGGTCTTGAAAAGGAGCAAATCACACTGCTGAAGAAGAGGGCTCAGTTTTGGTGCTGATTTTCATACAAACAGCCTTTTTGAATGTATGGCTTTGAGATTTATTCAACTTTGTTGTTCAGGGTCTTCATTTTTAATAGGCTGTTGTAATAGGAAGTTGTCTTCTAAATACAGTGGATCTGTAGTACATGTAGGGTTATCAAATTTTATCTCATGCATAACACTTTTAATTTATCAGTCATAATCAGTGAATTTTTATTTAAGATTTATTGTGAAATTGTGTGAATCAAATGAACAAAATATTGGTTTTTTAAAAATTATTTATATAGTCTCCACAAAGATCAGAAAGCCTTTTTATATCTCAGATACATTTTCTTCCTCCCAAAGATTTCCTGTTTCTATTATTTCCAGAATATTATGGCTTATACATTAATTACTTCCTTGTTTTTCAATATAGATTTACTGTTCCAGCCCATGTTCTTCTTTACGCAATTTTAATATAGTATGACTTAAAATACTTCTGACAAATAGTCATGCATGCCATGTACATTTTTCTATGTGAGCCTTTCTTTCCTGAAGATGTATTAGTAACTAGTTAACGTTATGAGAGGTTCCCTAATTTTTATTGCCCATGTCATATTCCATTATACAAAAATACTACAAGATATTTATTCATTTCAATGTTGGTGGGATCTGAGTTATTTCTAGACTTGAGTTATTATGAATCAAGTCATTAGCAGTCTTTTTGAATCTTTGCTGATCATGCTCATGTATTTCTGTTGGGTGTATACTTAGCAATAGAATTGCTGGGGTCTATTGCATTTAAACCTTCAATTTTAGCAGTTACAACCAGACTGTTTTCCCAAAGTTCTTAACTAATTACACAGCTGTCATCGACGTCTGCAAACACCCATTGTTTACTCTTACTGAAGCTTAGTATAATCAATCTTTTTAATTTTAGCCATTTTGGTGAGACTTTACATCACATTTCCCTATTGAGTAATGCAGTTTTGAGCTCTGCTTCAACTTATATATAATTTGAATATCACTATATATTGTCCAGACTTTTTTGTCTATTTTTCTTTTGTGTTGGTGGCTTTTTAATTACTAACATTCAGAGCTTAGTTATCTTTGTATGAAGATATATTTGCTTCAGAAAATATGGTGGACTGGAAGTATTTCCACTCATTTTCCTCTTCTCCGATAGTTCACTTTCCTCCCTCTTCATTTTTCTTCCCTTTCATCCCTCACTCCCTCTCTCTCTCCATCCCTCCTCTTCCTTCCTTTACATTTCTTTCCCTCTTTAGCTTTCCTTTCCTTTCTGCTCCCCACTCCGTCTTCCTTTTGCTTCTCTCCCCTCCCTTCTCCTCTCTTCCCCTCTTCTCCTCCTTCTTTTACTCTCCTCTTCCCTCCCTTATTCTCCCAGTACTTCACTCCCTTCCTTTCCTTTCCTGTTCATCTTTTCACCCCTCTTCTTTTCCTTTCCCCTCTCTTTTTATCTCAAGTTTCCTTTTTCTTTTAGGAAGTAAAATCTAGGGCCTCATTCATGCTCATCAAGTAGAGAGCCAAGAGTCATATCCCAACCCTTTGATTTTTCCATTACTTAGGGAGGTTAAGAGGTTTTTATTTTATTATCATATTTTTGATAAAAAATACTCAAATTCTAACTTTGATTCCTCTCCACAGTCACTTTTTGAATGACTTGAGGTCAAGCTCATGTTAGATGTTTCTTCTAAAAGAATATTTTTGCCAGGTTTAATGTCCACATCTATAGTTCCAGGATGCAGAAGCAGGCAGATTTCTGTAAAGTTGAAAATAGGCAGATCCACAGAGTGAATTCTGCACCATCTAGGATTACTTAGAGAGGGTGTTTTCAAACTCTTAAGCAAGAAAACAAACATCTGCCTGCAACCTAAACCCCAGATGTTTTTAAAATTTCATGAGAGAGTCTTACTCTGTAGCTCCTAGTTTACCTGACACTCTCTATGCAGCCCAAGCGAGCCTTGATCTCATGATCTTCCTGCCTCTACAACCTGAATTCCTGATTACCGTACCTGGACAAGTTGTTATATAAAGTTGTTATATAACATAGTAGCTTTTTCTTTGCCCACAGTTTTCAATTCCATGTTTATCATAATTTTCCATAAATGTCTTAAAGGCCTATTATTCTACTTAATTATTCTCTTCTTATATTTTAATTCCATTTATAACTATGATCATGTTAAAATTATTCTTTATATTTGCTGAAAAAAACTGTTACTGTGTCTTCATTTGGAAGCTGTAAGTGCCCATGATTACTTACTGGGCCAAGTTCATCTGACAAGGCCACAGGAATGAAATCAGGCCTGGGTTGGAGTGGAACACAGCAAGACTGAGGCTGTCACAACATTATTTAGAGCCATCAGAATTTTCATACCTTTATCTGAAACAGAATATAATGGAATTTTCCAGAATCAATACATTTGTAGTTGCCAGAGTACAATGACATTTGCAAACTATGCAGGGCACACAAGATTAACTTCTAAGACCAATGCTTCTGTCAAGCTTTCATGTTTCCTTGACTTCTAAGAAATCATATAAACACAAAGAAGCCTGAACACTCCACTGTTTGAGGGAGTACATCAGTCTCTCAGAGCCCCAGGAGCCATGGAGTCTACCCAGAAATATCTAGAAAGCATGCTTCTCAAGGCAGCTAGGCCAAATTAACTGTATGGTTCACTATAGGAAATCTCTTCCTGTTGCCTTATTTAATATGAATTTTAGAATTTCCTTGCCAAATTCAACAAAAGATTGAGATTTTATGTTGGATCTCACTTAACATCTCATTATTACATATTTAAAACCTGATATAATTATAGTAACTTTTAATCTATGTTCTGGTTAATATTTGTCAACTTGATACAAACTATAGTCACCTGGAAAAACAGAACTACAAGTCAAGAATTCCCTCTGTCAGGTTGACCTGTGTGTTTGTCTCTGGGACATTTTCTTGATGGGAGTGTGTCAAAGCCATCATGGACAATTCTACTCCAGGAAGATGGTCAGGGATAGTATAACAAAGCAAGCTAAGCAAGCCATTAAACAGTGTTTCTCTATAGACTCTAGTTGAGTCCCTGATGTGGCTTCTCATGATGATGGATTTTGATGTGGAAGTGTAAACCAAATAAACCCTTTCATCCTCCAAGTTCTTTTTTTTTTTAAACTTTTATTGCATTATAATGAGAAAAGTTACATGATTTCAATTTATCTGAATTTGTTAACATTTAAAAACATATTTTAATTAAATAGAATTGAATCACATTCTTGTTCCCCATTGGTACCACCACTCCTCCCATAGACCCCCCTTCAATGCCTACAATATCTTTTTTGTTTTATTCCTTAAAATGTATAAAATATTATAACAATAAAAATAAGTATTATAAAAGTTGTTTGATATAAAACAACAATCGATTTAACAGTCTTATGTAGATGCTCATCTACAGCAATAGTGAAAATACATTTTTCTCAATATAAATTTTAAATAACTCCAAACATATTAGCTATATACTTAAAAATAATACATCACTACTAGTATTTTCTTAAATGAACATGAATATATAAAGTCTTTTTGTTTGTTTTGTATTTAGTAGAGTTTAAAATCTTGGCTCTTACTGTGGTACAAGTCCAAAATAAGAACAATTTTTAGACATTGGGTTTAATTGTAATAAGGCTGTATTTCAATGACCCTCACATCACCAAAGGATTTTAACTCCATCATAGCTAAGCTGATAGTTGATAGTTCTGCTGCACCAAGAAATGAATTGTAGGCTCAATTTTTGGATACAGACTTCCTGCTATGGTCAAAGCTATTTGACTTGAGTGAGTGACTTCATTCTCAGCCCACAGAGAACAGGTTACATACACCAACTGTTTCAATGAAAAATGGTTCTGCTTGGAGGGTGGCATAGACATTAGGTGAGGGTAAGAATTTGGTTCATTAGCTGGATAATTTGGAAAAGCATTCATCTCAGAGAAAGAAAAACTTATAAAGGCCTCTTCTTCAAACTTGATACAAGAGTTACAAATGTCAAGCAGAGCATTCAGTCTCACTTTGTTCTCTTACAAGCCACCTCCCTAGTTAATCGTCTATGTTTCTTTTGGGTATATAAATACTTTTGAAATATATAAGCTGATCTGAAAACCATAGTATAGTGAAAAAACATGAAATAAACAACTAATAAAAAACTACTAATAGAGAGGCTGAGATAGGAGAAGCAAGATTTAAGACCCCCATGTTGTACACAGCAAGAAACTGTCACAAACAAACAAGCTGACAGTGTATATAGATTGTATAATGTTGGACCTATTTCTCCAATTACCAAATTAGAGAGATCTTTGGATGACAATCAACAAATTTCCAATTCCTCCTATTATTGGATTTCAATCGATTAGGATATGTTGGTAATATTAATTTTCAAATTAATATATTAAGAAAAAGTAATTGTCACTTCCTGTTGTTTTTGTTGTAAGAGGTGGAATTAGATTTATGTAGATTTGTTGAAAGTTTACCTTCTTGCTTCTTCTAAGGTGTAGTTTTGCTCCTTATGTTGATGTTTTCCATCTATTATTCTTTGCAGGGCTGGATTTGTGGAAAGATATTGTGTAAATTTTGTTTTGTCATGGAATATCTTGTTTTTTCCATC
>NW_022196897.1:41720627-41737328 GCF_008632895.1 Mastomys coucha
TTTAGATTCTGGATGGTTTTGCTCATTTCCTTCACCTGTTGGATTGTGTTTTCCTGTAGTTCTTTAAGATATTTTTGTGTTTCCTCTTTAAGAGATTCTAGCTCTTTACCTGTGTTCTCCTGTATTTCTTTGAGGGTGCTATTTATTTCTTTCTTAAGGTCTTGTATCATCATCATGATAAGTGATTTTATATCTGAATCTTGCGTTTCCAGTGTGATGGTGTGTCCAGGACTTTCTATGGTGGGAGAATTGGGTTCTGATGATGGCAAGTGACCTTGGTTTGTTTTGTTTATTTTCTTATGCTTGCCCCCCCACTATCTGGTTAACTCTAGTGTTACCTGCCCTCCTTAAATCTGACTGGAGCCTGTCCTTCCTGTGAACCTGGTTGTGTCAGAACTCCTCAGAGTCAAGCTGTCTCTGTGATCCTGTGATTCTGGGATCCTGGAATCCTAGGCTTGTTAGATCACCTGGGATTGTGGCTTTCTCTGTGAGTTGTGGGACTGGCTGCAGAGCTTGTGCTCAAGGTCTGCTCAGAACACTAACCCAGACAGAAGGGAAAGAACTGGAGTCACTGGGCTGGCAGAATTCTTGTGTGCCTGCTCCAGCTGGTCCCAGTTACTCCCAGTGTTGGGAGTTGGGACAGAAGTTCCTGCTCACTTCTGATCCTGCATATGTCAGAGCGCCTGGGAGTGGAGCTTCCTCTGGGTGTTGTGGGACTAGCTGCAGAGCATGAGCCCAGGGTCTCCTCTGGACCCCAGCCCAGACAGACCGAAAGGAACCTGAGTCACTGGGCTGGCGGAGTTCCTGTGTGCCTAGTCCAGCTTGTCCCAGTTATTCCCAGTGTTGGGAGAGATGTTGGTTCCTTCTTATCTCTGATCCTGGGTGTCCCTCCAAGTTCTTTTTGGTCATAATATTTATCCAAGCAATGGGAAAACTAATAATAATAATAATAATAATAATAATAATAATAATAATAATAATGGAGAATGTCATATAAACTATTTTATTTAACATTCTCTCAAGCATGTTTTATAATTTTCTGTATAGAGACGGTGTGTTTTGGTAATTTGTATGCTGTTTTTTATAGTTTTATATTTATACATTGCAATTTTAAATTCATTTAATTTATTCATTATAAAAGTTACCTTTACTTAATTTTTGTCCCTGTACCTGTGTGTTTGCATGGGCTTCTATATGTTTATGAGCATGTTCTTGTGGAAGTAAGAGCACAACTGAAGGGAGTCAGGTCTGTCCTTCCACCATGTTCGTTTTGGGGCTAGACCTCAGTCTTGGTGACAAGCTCCTCTTACTTGTTAAGCCTTCTCACTGGCCTTTCAAATACTATTTTTCTGTTTGTTTCTTGTATTATATAGTATATTTTTATTAGCCTCCTACTCATAGATTTTTATCTTCCTTATATATACTTTTTCAGTAGGTTACTTTGAATTTATAATCAAAGAACATATTGTTTATGAATAGAAATATTGCTATTTAAAAGTGTTTTGACTTCACATTTTATTTCTTTGCATGTCACGTGGACTGTGTACAGAGTTTACAATAATGCTGTTAAGGTGCAGAGTTGACTGCACAGATGTCTTCTTTGAGAAAACTCATTAACAGCATTTTACTGTTAAGTATGCTGTTTCTCTATTTTTGTAAATAACCTATGCTAAATTTAGAATATTTATTTTAATTTTAATTTTCATGAATAAAATTAAAGACTTAACATTTCCTTTGTTTCACGAAACAATATCTTGCTGTTTCTCAGGCTGGACAAGAATTTTTATATTCTAATTATCCTTTTGCTTCAGTTCTCCAAGAAGTTGGGACATAGAGGTATATGCTCTATTGATGCTAGATTTTGAATTTTTAACAAAGGCTTCTATTGGGAATATAAAATACTTTTTATTTTATTTTGTATACCTTACTTATGCTCTTGGAAGATTTTGTCCCTGTATTTCCTTAGAACAGATGATATACCAAAGGATTTTAGTGTTTGGTGACTAACCTTTTAGAGTTCCTTATATGCTTGTATTCAAGAGGAAATAGGGAATCTCAGTAGCAAAGGGTTGCATCCAGCCATCTAATGCAGTGCTCACATTGGTGATAGGAGGTTACAGTCCCCTTTGTTTTTTGTCTTCGATGAGTCCTGACACACTTGGGCCTCAGGGGCAAGGCTCTTTTAATGTGCCTAGCCATACCTCCCATGGACTCAAGCTCTTTCCCAAGGCCACAGAGTTTTTTGATAGGAGAGGGGGATCTCAAACTTTAACAAAGGTCAGCAGAACTTGCTTTGCGTTTGTGTAGGACATTGGGCACAATAGTTACCTTTAGTACTGATAATGGCCTGTGATCTCCAATATTTCTTCCCATTATCACTTTCATGATGATGATATAGTTTTCTCATTTTCTCTCAAAGATCCGCATATGTTTGATGCTTCCTCAGAATGGCTGTTCTCTAAGCAGTTTTAGTACGGTTGTTTGTACATAATCCCAGAACTCTAACCTGGTTTTAGCATTTAAGTTCTTTTGTCATTAGGAATCTTCACCATGGGTAGTTATATTACACCATTTAGACCTACAACTTGATCCTCAAGACCTTCCCAATAGTTCAAGGCAAATCTTAAAATCAGTAGTTATATTTGTATTGTGCACAGCAAAAGTAAAATAAACAGCACATAAATAGCTGACACAAGTCTCCCATTAGAGATTCTCTGCAAATTCTATGCAGTATTTTCTTTCTAGCCATCATTATACTTAGTTATAACTGTAGTTTTTGCATGTAGTGTTTCTGTACACATATACCAACTCTATCACATATCTCATAGGAATGAAGAGAAGGAAACACATTGGATCTACTTTTAGCTATTGTCTCTTAGCAACAGGACACTAATATTTCAGTAATCTGACTTCTGATACGAGCTCATTTGTCTTAGGCAGTATTCTATTGGATAGAAGAGACAACATGACCACAACAATCCTTATAAAACAAAGCATTCAATTGGGGCTTGCTTATAGCTTCCAAGGTTTAGTCCATTTATAATTTCAGAGGATTATTCTATTATCAGTATTTCTGGAAATATGGTGGCATGCAGGCAGGCACAGTATGGAGTAGTTGTCAAGAGTTCTATATATGGATCTGTATGCAGCAGGAAGAGAGGGATGCTAAGCATGGCTTTAGCTTCTTTTTCTTTTTATTAGATATTTTCTTTATTTATATGTAAATTTCTCCTTTCCCAGTTTCCCCTCCAAAAACAAAGAAACAAACAAAAACAAGAACAAATCCCTGTTGCCTTCCCCCTCCCCATGCCTGCTACCCCACCTTCTCCCACTTCTTGGCCCTGGCATTCCCCTACACTGGGGCACAGAACCTTCACAAGGCCGAGGTCCTCTCCTCCTATTGATGATCAAATTTGCAGTCCTCTACTATACACGTGCTGTTAGAACAATCAGACCCACCATGTGCAGTCCTTGGTTGGTAGTTGACACCCTGGGAGATCTGAGGGTGCTAGTTAGTTCGTATTGTTGTTCGTCCTAAGGGGCTGCAAACCCCTCAGCTCCATGGGTCCTTTCTCTAACTCCTTCACTGGGAACCCTGTACTCAGTTCAATGCATGGCTGTGAGCCTCTACTTCTGTATTAGTCAGATACTGTCAGAGCCTCTCAGGAGATAGCTATATTTAGGCTAGCTTGTCCTTCCTTCAGTCTCTGCTCCATGATTAATCTTTGCAACTTCTTCCATGGGTATTTGGTTCCCCCTTTTAAGAAGGAATGAAATGTCCACCTTTTGTTCTTCCTTCTTCTTGAGTTTCTTGTGGTTTGTGGGTTGTTCTTCCTGTATTCCAAAGTTCTGGGCTAATAACCACTTATCAGAGAGTGCACACCATGTGTGTTCTTTTGTGATTGGGTTATCTCACTCAGGATGATATTCTCCAGATCCATCCATTTCCCTAAGAATTTCATAAATTTACTGTTTTTAACAGCTGAGTAGTACTCCATTGTGTAGATGTACCACAATTTCTGTATCCACTCCTCTGTTGAGGGACATCTGGGTTGTTTCCAGGTTCTGGCTATTATAAATAAGGCTGCTATGAACATGGTGGAGCATGTGTCCTTATTACATGTTGGAGCATCTTTTGGGTATATGCCCAGGAGTGGTATAGCTGGGTCCTCTGGTAGAACTATATCCAATTTCCGGAGGAGCCGCCAAACTGATTTCCAGAGTGGTTGTACTAGTTTGCAATCCCACCAGCAATGAAGTAACGTTCCTCTTTTTCCACAACCTCTCCAGCATCTGCTGTTCCCTGAGTCTTTTATCCTAGCCAATCTGACTGGTGTGAGGTGGAATCTCAGAGTTGTTTTGATTTGCATTTCCCTGATCACTAAGGATGTTGAACATTTCTTTAGGTGCTTCTCAGCCATTCGGTGTTCATCAGTTGAGAATTCTTTGTTTAGTTCTGTACCCCCATTTTTTAATAGGGTTATTTTGTTCTCTGGAGTCTAACTTCTTAAGTTCTTTGTATACATTGGATATTAGCCCTCTATCAGATATAGGGTTGGTAAAGATCTTTTCCCAAATCCCACACCAGTGACACACTTGCTCCAACAAAGCAAAGCCTATTTTAACAAGACCACACCTCCTAATCCTACTGGAGAAGTGATGCTTTCTGATGGTCATACACTTGAATATGTGAGTCAGTGAAGGCCATTCTTAGTCAAATCACCACAGACCAGTATAGTTTCTTTCATGATAAGATACTGAATTCTGAGGGATATTCAATAAATTACTAATTACATGACATCAATTGAAATTTGTATTTGGTATTATCATAACTGGCATTGACCATAATTATGTTGATATGTTTTTTGTGGTCTATTCCATTCAGAATGGTAAATAAATATTCTATATATTCTGTTCGTTTTATGTTAATATAAATTTCATGAATACAAAGGTAACCTTTTTTAAAATCTTGGATAGAACTTTGTACTTTAAACAGTTAACAATCTTAATTAGTATTTTCAGATGTACAATTTTTAAAAGTTTACCTTATGTATAAATTTTTATATGTATGTCTATGTTATCACATATGTGCCTTGTACCCAAGAGAGTCAGAAGAGGACTTCAGATACTCTAGACCTGGAAATACAGGTGACTGTGAGCCACCATGTGTGTGCTAGGAATTAAGCCTGTGTACTCTTAACCACCAGACTATTTATCCAGTCCCAAGTGTATAATTTTTAAATATATTTTGACTTGGTAATAGTGTTACAATTAGTTTTTTATAATAACATTTTATATACTATTATAATAAAATTATGTAAAAAGTAACAAGTAGAATTGAGAATAGATTTTTCCCTGAATTTTAAGTGTTCCAGGACTCAGTTTCCTCAGCTGACAAATTTGTTAGGTTTGAACTTGAGTTTTATCATCTGACAGTTTTAAAGCACCTTAGTATTGTGATTTTTTCCCCCCTAGATGAATTAATTTGTCTAAAAATTCCAAGGATGAACAAATAAGTGAAACCAAAGTTTGATTTTTATAAAGATTTTCTTTATTGAGGTGTTTTACCATAGTTTTGACAATGGCTTTAATTAAATAACTTGATTTTATGTAATAGAAAATTGTCTTATAATTTTTATTTTTGAGAATTGCTAGCTTTGACAGAATGTTTAATTTTCTGTGAGTTATGTGAATTTTCTGACCATTAGGTCACACATTTATAAAACAGGTAACATATTAACGTCCTGACATAGACAAAGTGAGATAATGGTGTTGAAAAGAACTGTTCAGTACTGAGCTCTTCAAAAAATTCAATAGAAATTGATAGAAGGCCCCTGATGCTCTGGGCTAAAGATTATTTGACAATTTTTTTGAAAGATTTATTTATTATTATATGTAAGTGCACTGTAGATGTCTTCAGACATCCCAGAAGAGGGCATCAGATCTCATTATGGGTGGTTGTGAGCCACCATGTAATTGCTGGAATTTGAACTCTGGACCTTCGGAAGAGCAGTCAGTGATCTTAATCACTGAGCTATCTCTCCAGCCCTATTTGACAAATTTTAAAATTTATAATACAACAACAGTGAGCTATCATTTAAGCCTGTGTTAGCATTTGTTAATCTTTTGTTGTTGTTAATGTTGTTTTGCTTCTATCATGCCTATGGCAGTTTTGTGAGTTGGAGTTTGGTTCATGCCCCAGTAGCCAGGCGAGCATGGGATGTCTGCATTGACTTTTGTGTGTGGAATATTTCTCTGAGACATTTACCACATGTAATCTTTGTTTGCATCTGTAGCATCTGCTTGGGATCCAGTGAGACTGAAGTGAAGGGTGTGTCATTTGCTCTATGTGGCTATTACTGCTGTCTGCTGTCTTGAATTTGCCCATCTGAACAGATATTTAGGGCTCCATTTCTATAAATAGTGAGTTATCAGTAAAAGCCTGGTTGCCATGTGGCAAGATAGTGTATGTTGTTAAACTGATTAAATGCAACAGAAACTTCTGGTCTTTCAGAAGATGCTGTGTTCTATTATAAAAGTATATGGAGTATATTTATTCTAAATCTAATATGTAATGAGTGTGTAGTCTTTGTTTTCATGTGTGCATGCATGGTTATTTATACTGCCATCACCTTTAACACTCTTTAGTTGATGTATATCATATGTACGTTAAATTGTATAAGTATACGGATGATGTTTTGCATTCTTATGGTACTGTTGTTTAGATAAAGATACAGAGCACACATAGCCAGGAAGTCCACTTTGCATTTTTGTCTTGTCAAAACTCTTTTGCTTTTTAATGATTTCAAAAGTTTGATTTAACAATAATGAACTTTCCAAAATATGTAAGCATCTTAAGGGGAAATTTTCAACATTTTAAAATTTTCTAAAAGCATTAATAATTTTGACAGGAAACAAAATCTCTTAACAATATTGATAAAATGCAGTGGACCACAACAATAACATTATAAGTAGCAAACTTAATTACACACTTGCTGAAATGAAACAGAATTGCTATGCAAAACCCTCACAAAATTCAATCCAAATATCCCACCTGCCAGCCAGAAAATAGAGTTACCAAACATGCTGCTGAATATTCTGTTCTCCTGTTGCCAGGCAACTCACCTCATACACCTAGTTGAGCAGCCAGAGGGTTAAACTTGGAGCTATCTAGGTAACAGTAAGGTCCAATTGGAAATGAAGTGGAAAGAAGATGAAAGAGAAATATAAGAAAGACAAGAGTGTCATTTCAAAAGTTATCCATGTTAATCATGACCACCATTTTTTTTGTTGTAACATGCATCTAGCTCAGTGCAAATTCATCCTGGCCTTACCTGCCTTAGGCACGCTCTCCTTTTGTGTTTTTATATGTATGCATACCAAAGTTTGGCAGTGATTTTGTAGTAGAAAGATTGTGACGAATAATTGCTATAATTAGAGTGTATTCCATGAGATTTTAGTCATAGGACATAGTTTGATTTGCTCATGTTCGTTTGTTGTGGTGTTTGGGATCAAATTCAGGGTCTCATGTACTAAGCAAGTCATCTACAACTTGTTTAGTATCTCCATCTACAAGTCACACGGTCAGCTTAATTTAGTCGTATTTTAATCGAACTGCAATCTAAAGTGATAGTTAGCCAAAAGATTGTGAAGCCAAATTGAAAAATGAGCTATTGGTGTTGAAATAAATGAACGGACAGAGAAGGAAGTGTTCGTTTGTTCTCCAGGATGGACCTTGATGATGAGTCATACCTAGCAGAGGGTGTGAGTTTAAGAGGAGAATCGCTATTCTTGAGGGAAAAAAAAAAACAAACAAAACAAAACAAAACAAAAAAACCCTTCACCAGACAGTCTTCTTTCCACATCATTTGACATCAAATACTTCTACTTTTCTGTCTTTTATCCTTACTGTAACTCTTAGTGACACAACATACAGAGAGAATAGCACCTGTGATGCTTGAAGATGTGGATGTTCTGCCAGTGCAGTTTAAGGATCCTTTCACTTTTGCCTTCCAGTGATTCCTCTACCTTTATTTTCTTTTTATTTTATATTTTTTATTTTAAATTTTTATTGGATATTTTCTTTATTTACAATTCAAATGTTACCCCTTTCCCAGTTTCCCTTCCTCCCAGAAACACCCTATCACATCCTCCCTCCTCCTGCTTCTATGAAGGTGCTCCTCCACCCACCCACCCACTGACTCCCACCTTCCCGCCCTTGATTCCCTTTCACTGGAACATCTATTAAGCCTTCCTGGAAACAAGGCCCTCTCCTCCCACTGATGTCTGATAAGGCCATCCTCTGCTACATATGTGGATTGAGCCATGTGTACTCCTTTGTTGATGGCTTAGTCCCTGGATGTTCTGGGGGATCTGATTGTTTGATATTGTTGTTCTTCTGATGGGGTTGCAAACCTCTTCAACTCCTTCAGTCCCTTCTCTAATTCCTCTATTGGGGATCCCCGCACAGTCCAATGGTTGGCTGTAAACATCTGCCTCTATATTTGCAAGGCTCTGGCAGAGCCTCTCAGGAGACAGCCATATCAGGCTTCTTTCAGCATGCATTTCTTGGCATCCACAATAGTGTCTGGGTTTGGTAACTGTATATGGAGTGTATCCTCAGGTGGGACAGTCTCTGGGTGGCCATTCCTTCAGTCTCTACTCTATACTTTATTTCCATATTTGCTCCTGTGAGTATTTTGTTTCCCTCCTAAGAAGGACTGAAGCACGCACATTTTGGTCTTCCTTCTTGAGCTTCATGTGGTCTGTGAATTGTATCCTGCTTATTTGGAAATTGCGGGCTAATATCTACTTATCAATGAGTGCACACCGTGTGTATTCTTTTGTGATGGGTTTACCTCACTCAGGATGATATTCTCTAGTTTTATCCATTTGCCTAAGAATTTCATGAATTCATTATTTTTAATAGGTGAGTTGTGCTCCATTGTGTAAATGTACCACATATTCTGTATCCATTCCTCTGTTGAAGGACATCTGGGTACTTTCCATCTCCTGGCAATTATGAATAAAGCTGCAATGAACACAGTGGAGCATGTGTTCTTGTTACATGTTGAAGTGTCTTCTGGGTATATGCCCAGGAGTCAGAACCACCATCTTCATGCACTCTAGAGATCTTGTTTCTGTACGTTTGTGGAGCCCTAATTTAGGTGAATGCCTCCCTTCACATGTTCAATCTTCTTCCTCTCTGCTGATTTTGGTTATCACATTAAACATATCAAAATACTTCTTCCTAAAAGTACCATACAGGTGTCCATACACTCTTCCCTATCTCGGTCTGGTTTTGACCATGTTGCAATTCTCATCTCTATTAGTAGCCAAATGCTTAAAAACTGCATACATCACCTACCACCTTCCATGTCTAATGTTTCAAGTTTTTCCTGTATGCTTCTTTGATGATGTTCTAAAGTCAGCAAATGTAGTCTTATCACTTCACATAGAAAATAATTAGGTTTGACTTAGTTCAGTTTATACCTCTGATCAGTCCTGGTTTGTACAAACACACTGTCTTGAACTTTATAACACTGTACATACATTACTCTTACCCTGATACGCCTTCTTGACTAGCTGCTTTCTTGAGCTTATATTTCTTACAGATTTGTACTTTATAAGACTCACCTTTTCTCTTGCACATTCTCCCTAAGGACATTTACTTTCTTTCTACAACTTTAGTTAACACTGATTGTTAACACTGATTTCCTGACTGCCTTATGTTTCCTTCTCCTAGAATTTAATCTGTATACTCAGCTTCCTTGGGGCACCCCGTGGAGATACTCCATAGACACTTCAAAGTCAACAAGGATATCAGGAAATATTTGAATGCCTTTACTTTGACTAATCTAATCTTAATTTTAGAACGTAACACCAGGATATAAAAGGAATAAAATAAAAATATAAAATAGTATTATTTACCAGTAATGTTGAGCTTAAACTTTATTCCTGAGCATTCTTTGGATTTTTACCTAGAAGTGCATTGCTATCAAATCCAGTGGAATTGAGTTAAAGTTTTTCTAATACTGCTAGCACTTTTTTAGTGTTTATTTAATTTATTTATATTTCAAATGTTGTCCTTTTCCTGGTTTTCCCTCCGCAAATCCCCCATTCCATGCCCCTTCCCTTTGCCTCTATGAGGGTGCTCCCCCTACCCATTCCTGTCTCACAGCTCCAGTATCCACTTAAGCTGGGGTATTGGTCCTCCACAGGAACAAGGGCCTCCTCTCCCGTTGATGGCAGATAAGGCAACCCTCTTTTACATGTAGCTATACCCATGGGTTCCTCCATGTGTACTCTTTGGTTGGTGGTTTAGTTCCTGGGAGCTCTGGGTGGTCCAGTTAGTTGATATTATTGTTGTTCCTATGGGGTTGCAACCTCCTTCAGTTCCTTCAGTCCTTCCCTATCTCTTCTGTTGGAGACCCTGGGCTCAGTGGGATAGTTGGCTCTGAGTATCTACATCTGTATTGGTCAAGGGCTGGCAGAGGCTCTCAGAGGACAGCTATACCAGGCTCCTGTCAGCAAGTGCTTTTTGGCATCAGCAATAATGTCTGGTTTGGTGTCTGCAGATGGGATGGACCCTTAGGTGGGGCAGGCTCTCAATTTTTATGTGTTTGTGTATGTTTTTTAAAAGAAAAAACAGTGCCTTTCAAGTAATTACTTATTGTTCTTTGCTACCATTTGACTGTTTCTTAGTCTTTCTGGAGTCTTAGTACTTCCATATGAATGTAGGGGTTATCATTCTAAGTCATTATTAATTTTCATCTCATTTTGTGTGTGCTTGTGGAAAGAACTTGGTGTTCTTGGTATGTCTTACAGTCTTTTGCAAGAGAAACATTTTCAGTACAATGGCATGTGTATAGTGAATCCAAGTATAAGGATTAGTGTTTCTATATAGAACATGAAGTGGGTGTAGGAGAGATGGGAAACTAAGAACTATTTACACATAAAAAACAATAGCTAATCATTTTATCCCACTAAACCAAATTTTAAGTTGAAATGGAAAAGTCAAGTTAGGTGATTTTTATAATTAAAAACAGGGAATATAGAGAATAAAACCGACACACAAGAAGTAAATGTAAGAGTTATGTTAGAAATATAACTTAAATATGCAGAAAGAGAATGTATTTTTAAAATATAAAAAGAATAGAATAATCAGGAATTAAAATGGCATACTGAAAAAAAACTCATACACTGGTTAATATGCTTCACTGATTTAGATTGCTGCCTTTGTACATACCCTCCAGAAATATGAAGCACAAAGCAAAATAAAGAGCTGATTGCTGTTCTGATGGGGTGCAGCTGAATGCATGTGGGAAACCAGAGAGTTTTATACTGATATTTTTTAAAGAGGGGAATCTACCAGCATTTTCTTTCTCAGTTTGAACACTTTCATTTCACAGAAATTAATAGATAGGAGATCTTTGAATCAAGCACACCTACTGATTTGTTCTGATGCCAATCAGTAGTTAGAATGCATTTATCTTGCTTATCAGAATCAAAGAAAAATATTATAAATGTTCAGCCACATAAATGGTGCAGATTTTCCATCGGCTAAACAGATGTTATTGATTTTGAAGCTTTATATCTTTGCTGTTTGAGCTAAAAAATGTTCCATGAAACCTTTGTAGATGATTTATGAACTATTTGTTTGTAGAATTTTGGCCTCGACTCAAATATGAAGTGCATGAAAAACTTTATTATCTCATTGTATCTCACTGCAACAATGTCAGCTATAAAGATAGCATTTCTATAACTGAAGCCTAGCAACTAAGGTAAACTAAGGTAGAAGGACAATCATTCTCTTCTACTCTTGATGTAATGTTCCCAACTGGCCATGCTCTGCATAGATCACTTATGGATAATAGAAAATAAAAAAACTTGTCAGATGTGTGTTCCTTAGTAAATGTTGTGACATACTGATAGTAGAAAAATTAGATGTGACTTATTTCTTACATTGAAATGGTAGTGAGGCTATGTAGAGTAACATTCTAGATCAGATATTTGTGAGAGGACTGTAGATTATATAAATTATTTACTTCTTATTTCAAATTTTCTCTGAATAAAATCAAAGACCTTGCTTGCTTTTAACATGGAGGCCCCCTTTCTCATGATAATTTTATTTATTTTTTATTAGATATTTTCTTTATTTACACTTCAAATGATATCTCCTTTCCTGGTTTCCTCCCTGAAAAAAACAAACAAAAAACAAACAAAAAACACTGTTTCCTCCCCTCTCCCCTGCTCACCACCCCACCCTCTCCCACTTCCTGGCCCTGGCATTCCCCTACACTGGGGCATAGAACCTTCACAAGACCAAAAGCCTCTGCTCCCATTGATGACCAACTAGGCCATCCTCTGCTACATATGCAGATGGAGCCATGAGTCCCACCATGTGTACTCTTTGGTTGGTAGTTTAGTGCCTTGGAGCTCTGAGGGTACTAGTTAGTTCATATTGTTGTTCCTCCTATGGCGCTGCAAACCCTTCAGCTCCTTGAGTCATTTCTCTAGCTCCTTCATTAGGGTCCCTGTGCTCAGTCCAATGGATGGCTGTGAGCCTCTACTTCTGTATTCGTTGGGCACTGGCAGAGCCTCTGAGGAGACAGCTATATGAGGCTCCTGTCTGCCAGCACTTGCCAATATCCACAACAGTGTCTGGGTTTGGTGATTGAATATGAGAAGAATTCCCAATTGGAGCAGTCTCTGGATTGCTCTTCCTTTAGTCCCTGCTCTGTATTATCTACTTTTAATAAACATTGTAGTTACAATATCTAGAAATTAAGGCCTTTCTTCTAAGATGAATTATAAAACATTTCTAGTAGATAAATTATTAATTTAAAACATAATTTTAATACATGAACTAGGTTAAATATTTTACTTTTAATAAATCCCACTTCTTTCCAAAAAGGTTTGTAATTGGTTTACATTCACAACTTCAAAGTAGCTATGATACTTTGAATCCCCTTTACCAAGCCAGAATTTTATTTAAAGTGAAATTTGATTTCAACATAAAGTTCTTAGCACAATTTTTAATTAAAAGGTAAGAAAGGCCATCCAGAGACTGCCCCACCTCGGGATCTATCTCTTTTGCTGACACCAAACTCAGACATGATAGTTGATGCTAAGAAGTGCTTGCTAACAGGAGCCAGGTATAGCTGTCCCCTGAGAGGCTCTGCCAGATCCCAGACCAATCCAGATGCTGATGTACCGAACCAAAACATTGGGCTGAGCGGGGGTGGGGGGTGGGGGGCAATGGAGAACTTAGGGCTATAGGAGCTGAATGAATTTGCAACCTCATAGGAAGAACAACAATATCAATCAATTAGACTCCCCAAATCTCCCAGGGACTAAACCATAAACCAAGGAGTACAGAGGGGGTACACATGGCTTCAGCTGGATATGTTGCGGAGGATTGTTTTAGTGGGCATCATTGGGAGGGAAGACCCTAGGTCCTATGGAGGCTCTGTGTCCCAGGATAGGGGAATGATATGCTGCTGCAGCATGAGTGGGTAGGCGGATGGGGCAGCACCCTTATAGAGGAAGGGGAGGGAGAAAGGTATAGAGGGCTTGTGGAGGGAAAACTGGGAAGGGGGATAACATACGAAATGTAAATAAATAAAATATCCAATAAAAAAGATTATTCTGATAGGAAACGCATTATCATATATATGGATTATCTGCTTATGTTTCACTGTCACATATTCTAAACACAAAATGAGTGTTGTCCTTCTTCATAAATTTTACCAAACTTCTTTAACTTATGGCTTTTCTGAGTTGGTTAAAGTTAGATTATACAGTTTTATATTGCACTGCTATAGACTGAACAGCAACTTATAATATTCGTAATGCTTTACTACAAAGTTACTTTGGTAATAAGAACACATGCTTTGAGCTTTTGAGAATATAGTACTTTTATTTTGCTGTTAATTAATTGGAGTCTCGTTATTCAATATTCCAAGTCCTTAGCTCCTTGTTTTCTTATTTGCTTCTTCCTTCTAATTGTCTGTTTTTCCAGCATGTAATATATGATTAATAACTTCATCATGAAAAATTAAAGAAAAAATCCAGGAAAATAAATTAACAAGTAAGTCTGTATAATATTTAATGAGAGTTTTTGGTATAAAGGCAATTAAATATTTAATCCATTATTGCTTGTACAGCTATTTTTAAGAAAGATATGTAGCAGCTTTTCCTGTTGATAAGTTCTGTTTAATAATTACTTAAATACATAAGTAAGCAAGTCAATTTTTGTATGCATGTGTGCAGTTTAGCACAACCCAGAGGGATCTGTGGCAAGGCTGTTTGTGCCATCTCATTTTTGGTGCTGGAGATCCTTGTGTGCCTTAGAATTCTGGTTTATTTCTCTTTCTTTGAATGTCTCATTAATTGCCTCTCTGGGCAGTGCTAGTGACTCAGATAATGCTACATGGTAATTTATCTTATTCTTCATCATTTTCTATAATTCAATGCATTTGTTTTGAAAAGAACACCTAGGTAAGGCATCCACGTATTGCCTTCCACATTTCACAGAAAGCAGTTGGAATATATTCCTTAATTTTTGTTTTTTAATTTGGTCAGGAAAAATTTAGAGGCCTTAAGGTCAGCTTGACCTTAAGACTTACCTCAAGCCTGTGTAATCGGTTTTTGACAACTCATAAAAGCATTTATTTTCCTTCAACACTCTAGTTTTGTCTTAAAAATCTAGGTTTTATATTCAGTTGGACATTTTAGATTTGTTTTTCTGCCTTGGTGACTACTAATTAATGAACTTAAACTGCTGGCTCCAAGTGCTAAGAAAAATGTTGAATACAACAATGATTCTCGTGTAAATTTCAAGTTGATGATTTCTTTCAAATAACTTTTATTTTCTTTGTGATGGACATACACAGCTTTTCACAAGCATCTTTTATGTAGATGAGTTTTTAATTGAGTTCTATCAAATTGAATCTATTACTAGTAGAATCACCTTATATATGTATTTTGACTTGGACAGGAATGGTATCTTCATGGAGTGGATATCCAGTGTGGACTCATTGTGGAAAGGTTAATATAGAACCTACTGCCTTGACATATAATATTTCTTTTGTGAATGTTGTCATCCTGTGAATATTTTCTGTAGGAGTACCATTAATTTGCTCATTTGAACTCATTTATTTCTTGTAGTTGAATTCTCATCACATTAATAATTATATAGTAAAAATAGTCCTTAACAAGAGTTTCATATCTTGTATGCATTTCACCTTTATTTCTTTTCCAACCTCTACTTCAGTGCTCTCTATTATCCACAACGTTATTAGATATTAAGACCGAATATGTCCGGCGCAGTGTTGAGCCAGGGAAATAAAGGGGTGGGAGGGAGACCTGTGTCCTGCCAGAGCTTGGGTACTTTGACCAGATGGACTAGGGAGACTGCCTGCTCTCTCTACACCACCTGGTGGACATCTGACTGTGGGAAGCCCTTACCCCAGTCCTAAGGGGTGGGGAGGGAACCCCTGTGGGTTCTTAGCCGCAGACATCCCAGACACCACTGGATATCTCAGAAGAGCTGAAAATGAAGTGGGGGCCCTGGGGGTAGCTCAGTCAGCCCTGGGGTAGAAGTGAGAAAGGGGCAGGGAGGGGAAAGGGAGTGCCAGGTGTTTCCTTTTGGGCATGTGGCGAGAGTCCTTGGTCTGGTCTCTGGGCTGGAAATGCTGGAAGACCTTCCTGTGGGAGATTAGACTCAACTCTTTAGGGGAAGGCCTAATCCATTGCTCTAGCACAGTAAGTCTAGATGAAAGGAGGCAGTCCATGGTCTTAAGGCATTTATTGTAGAAAACTGAGAGACAGAAAGAAGGTAGAAAAGTAGAGACCTGTCCTGGCTACATGGAGAGAGGGGAAAAGGGAGAGAGGGAGCAAGAGGTGAGAGTAAAGACAAGAAAAGAGCAAGAAGTTAAGAGAGAGAGGAGGGGTCATACAGCCTTTTTATAGTGGGCTGGGCTACCTTTCTGTTCCCAGGGGCGTGGCATACCTGGTTGTGGACAGGTGACTGGGGGTGGAGTCCAGCCAGAATACTGGGAGCTTGGGGTATTGTCTAGCCAGAGGATAATGTAGTGAGGGCTCACCATGTCAGCAGCCTAATGTCTGGGGGATGTAGATTACTATTCCGTCCCGTGTAGAGTTTTCTACTGGGTGTTCGTAGTAAGGCTCACTCAACCAGAACATAGACTGTCTTTCATGGTCCAACAAGAATACACGATGTATGTTCTTTTAGTTCTTTTACATGTTTTTATCTTTAGTGCTTTGCATAGAGTTAACATCTGTATGGGTACTTGCTTCTCTCTGTGGATACATGGAAGTCATATTTTACTTTTTAGGTCACAGTTACATTCTAAAGGTAATACAAGTATACCAAACATTTTAAAATCCAATTAAAAATTAGTCTCAATTTTAATACTAAGAGATTACCAATTATCTTCACATTCTATCGTTGTGAAGAGACATCATGACCATGGCAATTCTTACAAGGAAAAACATTTGTTTGGGGCTTGCTTACAGTTTTTGAGGTTTAACCCATTATCATAATGGCAAGGAGCATGACCACATGGAAGCACCAGACATGGTGCTGGAGAGGTAGCTGAGAGGTCTACACCTGTATCTATCCACAGACACAAAGGAGAGGTGGCAGAGAGGTCTGCACCTGTATCTATCCACAGA
>NW_022196897.1:41737360-41761651 GCF_008632895.1 Mastomys coucha
GAGAGGTGGCAGAGAGGTCTGCACCTGTATCTATCCACAGACACAAAGGAGAGGTGGCTGAGAGGTCTGCACGTGTATCTATCCATAGACACAAAGGAGAGGTGGCTGAGAAGTCTGCACCTGTATCTATCCACAGACACAAAGGAGAGGTGGCTGAGAGGTCTACACCTGGATCCACAGACACAAAGGAGAGGTGGCTGAGAGGGCTGCACCTGTATCTATCCACAGACACAAAGGAGAGGTGGCAGAGAGGTCTGCACCTGTATCTATCCACAGACACAAAGGAGAGGTGGCTGAGAGGTCTACACCTGGATCCACAGACACAAAGGAGAGTCTGACATTGACCTAGCTAGGGCTTTTCAAATATCAGTGACTCAGTCTTTTCAACCTCTCAAATAGGCCATACCTCCTAATTCATCTCAAGTAGTGCCACTCCCTGATGACTAAACATGTGTGTGTGTGTGTGTGTGTGTGTGTGTGTGTGTGTGTGTATACCTATGGGCTCTATAGGTTTACAACCATATTATAATGGAAATTTCATTTAATTCAACTTCAAGAAAAAATACAAAATGTACAGTTTGAAGAGAAAAAGAGCACCAGTAAATGCAATGCCTTTGATTCTAGTGCCCAGGAGATAAAATGTTTAAGTAAAAACTCAATGCAAATTGGAAAATTTGAAGTGGTGACTTCAGATCAGGCTCCTACTACTGATATCAACTTATATCAACCTTATTTAAAATTTATTTAAAGTTACTATTACTGTGATGAAACATCATGACCAAAGTAACATGGAATGAAAAGATGGAAACCTGGAGGCAGGAGGTATTGTTGACGCCCTGGAGGAGTGCTGCTTACTGACTTGTTCAGCTTGCTTTCTTATCAGCTGCCCCCATTACTCATCAATCACTAATTAATAAAATGCCTCATAGGCTTGTTACAGCCTAATATTATGGAGTCATTTTCTTAGTTGAGATTCCCTTTTTCAGATGACTTTAGCGTGTGTCAATTTGACATAAAACTATCCGGCACAATTGACCCCTTGTCTGCTTGACACCAGAATACATCACCATTAAGTCACCTAAGGTGACTTAGGTGTCACCTAAAAGTCTAAGACACCTAACCTTCTCATTCATCCCCAAGATCCCATATGAAAAGCACAAATAACTTTTAGTTTTACCGTCTTTATAGATTCAAACACATTAAAAGCCCAGACTCTTTAAACTATCCAGTCTCTTTAAAAATCCAAAATCTCTCTCTGTCTCTTTGGCTCTCTCTCTCTCGTCCCCCGTCTCTGTCTTTGTGCCCCCCTTCTCTTCTTACCACTATAAAAACAAGGACATAATCTCTTTTAAAAGATCAAATTGAATTTTGGCCTTGTGTAATAATCAAAATTAAGTTAAATACTTATGTACTTTAAGACAGAAGATTCAGGGAACAATCAATATGGGATTAAAACAAAGTCAAACTCCCAACAACATCAATAACTCAATATCCAGTGTCTGGAATCCACTAACAATCGTCTGCGCACCTCTAAAGGGCTTAGACCACAGCATACACAGCTTGATCTCAAGGCTAGAGTTGACTCCACCCCAGTGTTGTTCGCTGTTGCTATTCTTGGTGCTAATTCCATGGTAGTGACATCTCCAAATCTCCAACATACAGGCATCTACTGCAACAGTGCTGCTCTTTATCCAGTAGCCTTTCTTGGCTTCTCTTCAGGAACTCTAACCTTACAACACAGTATTAAGCTTCAGCTGTTCTCCAAGGCCCCCTCACACCTTCAAAAGCAGCAGGACAGCTAAGCTCACCCTCATTGATTCTTGGGCGAAGGTGAGAGGAACTCCACTGGAAGTCAGAGTCTGAACCACCAACCAAGGAAACACACAGGCTGGACCTAGGCCTCCCTGCTCTCGTGGAACAGATGTATAACCTGACCTTCATGTGGGTCCTGAACAACTAGAACAGGCGCTGTACTAAAAGCTGTTGCCTATACAGGGAATAGGGTGATCTGCCTCGTCTGGCCTCAGTGAGGGATGGAGTGCCTCGACTCACAGAGACTTGAAGTGCCAGGGTGGAGGGGAAGGTACCCAGGGGGACCTTCTCAGAGAGGAAAGGGGAATGGTGATTGGGGAAGGATTGTGGGAGGGGGGTTACTAGGAGGGGGACAGTGAATGAGATGTAAAGTGTAAGAACAAAATTAAAGAAAAGAAAAAAAGAAAAAAGGCCGCACCTCTATGTTGACTGCTATGTTTCAGAGTTCAGCTTCCTGCATAAGGTACAACCTTGGCTATCCCTGGAAGCCAGCTTCTGCGTGCTTTTTTTCCGGAAACACCTTGCTGAAGATTTCATGAAAATGATGTTGATCTCTTCTTAATCACCACTAATTTCTCAGCTCCAACCAACCAGTATCAAGCATCCCAGCAAAACAAAAGTCATTCACTCTAGTAATTCTGGTATCTTGTTAATCACAGATAGCTCTTTGGTTTTTTTTTTTTTTTTTTTTGGAAGTTTTCTTTACTTACAATTCAAATGTTATCCCCTTTCCCAGTTTCCCTCCCTCTCAGAAACTTCCTATCACATCCTCCCTTCTATAAGGGTGTTCTTCCACCCACCCACCCAATCCCACCTCTCACCCCTTGACTCCCCTACACTGGAGCATCTATTGAGCCTTCATAAGCTCAAGGACCTCTCCTTCCATTAGTTCATGACAGGGCCATCCTCTGCTACAGATGCTGCTGGAGCCATGTGTACTCCTTTGTTGATGGCTTAGTCCCCTGGGAGTTCTTGGGGGGAGGATCTGGTTGGTTGATATTGTTGTTCTTCCTATGGGGTTGCAAACCCCTTCAACTCCTTCAGTTCCTTCTCTAACCCCTCTATTAGGGACCCTGCACTCAGTCCAGTGGTTGGCTGCAAACATCCACCTCTGTATTTGTCAGGCTCTGGAGGGGCCTCTCAGGAGACAGCCATATCAGGCTGCTTTCAGCATGTACTGACTGGCATCCACAATAGTGTCTGGGTTTGGTAACTGTATATGGGATGAATTTCCAGGTGGGATAGTCTCTGTGTGGCCTTTCCATTAGTCTCTTCTCTACACTTTATCTCCATATTTGCTCCTGTAAATATTTTGTTCCCCTTCTAAGAAGGACCAATGCACCCACACTTTGGTCTTCCTTCATCTTGAGCTTCATGTGGTCTGTGAATTGTATCCTGGTTATTTGGAGCTTTTGGACTGGTATCCACCTATCAGTAAGTGCATACCATGTGTTTTCTTTTGTGATTGGTTTATCTCACTCAGAATATTTTCTAGTTCCATCCATTTGCTTAAGAATTTCATGAATTCATCGTTTTTAATAGCTGAGTAGTATTCCACTGTGTAAATGTACCACAATTTCTGTATCCATCCCTCTGTTGAAGGACATTTCCAGCTCCTAGCTATTATAAATAAGGCTCCTACAAACATAGTGGAACATGTACCCTTATTATATGTTGGAGCATCTTCTGGATATATGCCTGAGAGTGGTATAGCTGGGTCCTATGGTAATACTATGCCCAATTTTCTGATAAACTGCCAAACTGATTTCCAAAGGGGTTGCATCAGCTTCCATTACCACCAACAATGGAGGAGTGTTCCCCTTTCTCCACATCCTCGCCAGCATCTGCTGTCACCTTTGTTTTTTATTTTAGCCATTCTGACTGGTGTGAGGTGGAATCTCAGGGTTGTTTTGAATTGCATTTCCTTGATAACTAAGGATGTTGAACATTGTCTTAGGTGCTTCTAGGCCATTTGATTTTCCTCAGTTGATAATTATTTGTTTAGCTCCATACCCCATTTTTAATAGGGTTATTTGGTTCTCTGGAGTCTAACTTCTTGAGTTCTTTGAATAAATTGGATATTAGCCCTCTATCAGATATAGGATTGGTAAAGATCTTTTCCCAATCTGTTTAGTTGCCTTTTTGTCTTATTGACTGTCCTTAGCCTTACAGAAGCTTCACAATTTTATGAGGTCCCCTTTGTCGTTTCTTGATCTTACAGCACAGGCCATTGGTGTTCTGCTCAGGAATTTTTTTCCTGTGCCCATATGTTTGAGGCTCTTCCCCAGTTTCTCCTCTATAAGTTTCAGTGTATCTGGTTTTATGTGAAGGTTCTTGTAAATTGACCCATTCTTACCTCCTTGCACAGAGGGTTCTTAAGCCCCAGCTAACCAAAATAACAAATTGTTTCCATAGACTCCTTAACCTTCCTCTGAGACTTTACAAGCCAGGCCTCAGTTGTCTGTATTGCTTTCAGCATTCTTCTGTCCCAAGCACCTATGGCACAGCCCACTGAGATCTCAATATTCAATGGCTTTTTAAAGTCCTCCCACAGTCTGCCCTATAACACATGACTAGGTCTCTCATAGCAATACCCCATTATCTTGGTTCCAACTTCTTAGTTTTATATTGCTCTGAAAAGACACCATGACCATGGCAACTCTTATAAAAGATAACATTTAACTGGGGCTTGCTTATAGTTTCTGAGGTTTAGCACATTATCATAATGGTGGGGAGCACAGTTGCACACAGGTAGACATGGTGCAGCAGAGGTAGCTGAGATTTCTACATCAGGATCCATAGGCAACTAGTAGAGAGACATCACTTGGCTTTTGAAACTTCAAAGCCTATTTTCAGTGAAATACTTCCTCTGACAAGGCCACACCTACTTCAGTAAGGTCACACTTCCTAATCTTTTCAAATCCTCATCAAGCAGTCCCATTCACTGATGAATAATCTTTGAAATATATTAGCCAAGAAGGGCCATCCTTATGCAAACCATCACACTATTGGGAGCTAATATATCTTTATAGAAATTTTCTGTATGTATGACAATTCCTACAACTACATGTGCTGCCTGATTCTCCCTCCCTCCCTTTCCCTCTCTCTCTCTCTCTCTCTCTCTCTCTCTCTCTCTCTGTGTGTGTGTGTGTGTGTGTGTGTGTGTGTGTGTGTGTGTGTGAGAGAGAGAGAGAGAGAGAGAGAGAAAGAGAGAGAGAGGTTATAAAGGCTCTAAAATCTCATTTTACATACTTGAAAGTCCATATGTTAGCTTGTTGTTATTTCATGGATATTGGCAGAACAAATTCTTATATTAGAGCAAAAGACATTTTTTTTTACTCATGTCACAGCAAGTAGCATGCATACCAATGCATTTGTATCTGTTTCACTTGCTGTCATATCTTATGGAGCCTTTGTGATCAGCCCAAATGGATGCCTGCATACTAACTAGATTGCTCTGCAGGAAAAACAATAGTATCACCCAAAATGAACCACAAATGATAATGTCAGAAATCATTTTGTGGGTACCCACCATTGCATAGCGAGTGGGAAAACTCTTTTCTTCGTCCTGGAGAGGGCATCACACTTAATTCTTCAAGACTGTTCACTGCCAAGACAACTGTCAAAATAGTCTGGTAAGGAATACTTGAAGGCTTTAGGTTTCAGCATAGCCCTTAGAAAGTATAGATGTTAAGGAGATAGAAAAATCATTGCTCAGGGATATTTATGCTTTGGTCTCCAACGGCTTCTGTTGAATTTTCATAGGAGTTTATCACCCATTGCGCAATTCATTAATCTGAAAGAAGTTAGAATCAAATTCATTCATTATGTTTATGGGACTTATTTAAGGCTAATGTGAAAGGACTTTCAAGTAGCAGGGTGAAGTCAATCTGAAACCTCAGCTGCATTGTCCTTGACTCAGTCACTAGGTCTGCATCCCACCAAGAATGATTTCAAACATTCAAGATCTAGTTCAAGGGCACTCAAACTATCTAGCACAAATAGTGCAAGGTTTAAACTCATCTGCTGATCTTTTTGTTGATATTGCAATAGGTAACAAACACTTTCAATCCCAAATGCAGATTGATCATGGCCACTCTATTCCATGTACAAAACCATAGTACAACAGGTCATGCATCTTTCTAGATCACATTTCTCCAGACTTCACTATAGTTCTTTGTATACCATAAGTGAGTTTGGTATATGAATATGAGCTTTAGAGTAACAGGTCAGGAAGTAGAATTTCACATGTTTTGTAGTCATCTATCATTTTGTATCAGACTTTGTTGTGTTTTTGTCTTGTTTTATTTTGTTTTGTTTTGTTTTCAAGGTGGTCCATCTCACTATGTAGTCCTTGCTGCTCTGGAATTCTTTCTGTAGATCAGGCTGTCTTAGAACTCACAGAGATCTG
Organism: Mastomys coucha; assembly: GCF_008632895.1. Taxonomy (NCBI): domain Eukaryota; kingdom Metazoa; phylum Chordata; class Mammalia; order Rodentia; family Muridae; genus Mastomys; species Mastomys coucha. The sequence goes on from NW_022196897.1 coordinate 41,743,584, forward strand.
CTTGCCTCTGCCTCCCAAGTGCTAGTAGTAGTATGTGCCACTACTGCCAGGCTTGACTCAGACTTTTAGTACATAACAGCTAAATGTAATAAATAAATATACAACATTGAAAAGCTTAAATGAGCTGATTATGATGTTGAATATATCAAAATGAGACTTTAAATTATTTATATGATGATGCTGGGATGATCTTCAGCAGTGGCACTGGAATAGTAAAGAGTAGGTCAAATATGAAGGTAGAACCAACAGAATGTTTTATGTAGGTCTGATGTGGGATATGAAAGAATTTCTAAAAAAAGAAACACATGATATTTTTTAAAAAGTGTGTGTGTGTGTGTGTGTGTGTGTGTGTGTGTGTGTGTGTGTGTATGTGTATGTGTGTATGTGTATGTGTGTATGCATGGATGTGTGTTCATGTTATATGAGTTCATATGAGTAGAAGCCAGAGGGGAATTCTGATTTCCTCCTGTATCTCTTTCTATCTACATTATTCCCTGAGACGAGCCCTCCCACTGAATCTGGAGTTCATTGGTTAGGTAAATTTCCAGCAAGCTGGAGTGATTCTCTTGTCTCTTTCCTCCCCCAGGGCTAGAGTTACAGGTACATGTGTGGCCATGTCTCAACTCTTTAAGTGAGTACTTAGCATTAATCTCAGGTCTACATGCTTGTAGAGCAAGTGCTTGTACTGATGGAGCTCTCTCTCAGCCCTTTCTTCTAAGATATGTCAAATGTAGCTTAGGGTTATTGAAGATTACTCAGTTGATTATTCTGATTGACCAACTTATTAGAATGAATTAAGATTTTCATACCATAGCAAGAGCTAAACTATTTGATTTAAGAGAGAACAGGAAGGAAGGGATATGCATATCATGATGATACATAAATATTTCTTGAAGCTTACTGTCATAGGATATATTTAAATTACTGGGTGAATTTCTTCCTTGTTATATAATTGAAGGAAAGTATTCAGTTGAGAGACACAGACAGTGCAAGTAGAATATTATTTAGTAAAGTGAAACAAAACATATGCTCTAACAGAGATTAGCTAGGCTATCTTGAAGGGGAAGTTGCAGAATGGTAGGTTTGAGATTGTGATTCTTAAGAAACATTTATGAACTTTTGTGAGCTTAATGGCCTATTCTTCAAGTAGCAGATAACCCATAGAAGATTTTGTTTGATGATACTCTTAAGTAGCCCACAAAGGAGGGGTGTTGAAAACCATGATAAAAATGATAGAAAGAAGCAGGTCTTTTGAGATTACAGCCCTGTGTTGAGTTCAGTTTGGTAACTGTGAATGTTTTTCACCTGGGTAGTCATTTAATGCTAGGTGAATTTTAGTTCGGAAAACAAAAGGTGAAAGGGAATAACTGCTACAAACCATGATAAGGGTGCAACTAGCTCCAGCCTAGCCCCAGACTGTTGCTGGTAGCCTGGAACATTCTATCTGGATCTCAGATGAAGCAAGTCCTTGAACATTCCACAGGAATTTCAATACAAGTCAGAGTGGATGGTGCACATTTTAAACGTTGGCACAAGATCTTATCCAGAAAGTAGAGGTCTGAAATCTGCTTATACCCTTTCCTTCAGATCAGGGTGCTGTAATGAATGTAATCAGATGGATACAGTTGCAGCTAAAGGCAAATACAAGATCAAATTAATTTGTCTTAAGATAACTGTTAATGTTGGGATATTTATATGTCAACAAGGACTCATTATAGCAGATAAACTGAATTAGACAAGACAAGCCCATCAATAAAATATTTGAATATATATATAAAGGAAAGATTTACACTCTGAAATGACAGTTAATCCATTGAAACAATTGTACTTGCAGAGTCATGGATGGTGACAGAAGTAAACAAATAGATGCATTCAATCCGGTAGTATGAAAAATTTTCTGGTTGTGTTTAATCTTGTCCTTAACTTTGAAGCACAGTGACAAGTTGTGAGTAACAAACTTGAGACATCAGTAGATGGAGAAGAGGAGAGGTGGGAAATTGCCTAAGGGGTGGATTGATTTCTACCGGAACTGCTGAAGTATTGTGAAACAAGGAAAGTTCACTGTGGTATGGGTTCATATATTTAAAATGTGAATGGATGGAAAAGGAAACGATGCAAACTAGAATCACCTGGGAATTGAGAGCCTCAATTGAAGAATTGCCTCCATCAGATTAGCTTGTAGGTAAATTTGTGGGGCATTTTCTTGATTGATGGTTGATGTGCTAGAGCCCAAACCACTGTGATCAGTACCAATCCTGAGGTGTCCTGAATTATATAACAAAACAATGTGAACAATCCAGAGGATGCATGCTTGCAAGCAGTGTTTTTCCCATGGTCTCTGATTTAGTTCCTCCCTCATTCTTACCTTGAGTTCTTACGTTGGCTTCCCTCAGTTAAGGACTGTAACCTGTAAGCCAGATAACCCCTTTTTCCCCATGTTGATTTTAGTCAGTGTTGGTCTCAGGAATGGATAGCACCCATGTTTTTCTGCTTATTTGTCAAACTACAGTTGGGGAAATTTGGTTTAATTGGTATATTACTTTGGCAGGAATTTTATTACAATGTATAGCAGACTGAGTGGCTTAAACAGCAGAAATTTATTCTCCTAAAGTTCATTTTATTAGGAGATTTCTTTTACATTTTTAAAATTAACTTCATTTAGTGTGTGAGGTGGGCAGTGTGGGCTCATGTGCCATGGCACTTGTATACACAGGAATAGCTTGTAATAGTTGGTTCTCTCTTTTCACCATATATGTGGATCTAAAAATAAAAGTTATATCATCAGAGATGGTGGCAAGCCTGCTGAGCTGTTTCAATGCAAACCCCCCACCACCACCTTAGAGCTTTCTATGTGTCTGATACATGGCTGTCTTCAGCCTGTGTTTTCTTTTTTTTAAATTTTTTTTCAAGACAAGGTTACTCTGTATAGCCCTGGCTGTTCTGGAACTTACTCTGTAGACCAGGCAGGCTTTGAACTCAGAAATCTGCCTTCCTCTGCCTCCCAAGTGCTGGGATTAAAGGCATGCACCACCACTGCCCGGCCAGCCTATCTTTTCTTATGACCTTTCCTGTATGTATATCTGGGTTTATTTCTCTTCATAGAAGGACTAAAAGTACTATTGGATTAAGACCAACCCATAACAAGTCATTTAACCGTGAATTTTCTTTATTCATTTATTTTCTTATTTCTTTTGAAAAAGATTATGTGTATTTTCAAAATTTTTTCTATGTGTGTGTGTTTGTGTGCATACTGGTGTGCATGTGTAGGTTACAGCACATCTCTTTGTATCTGCTTCTTTCAGGCCACCTTCTGGTATCAATGCATGGAATTTAGGTAATCAGCCATGGAGCACAAATACTTACCATTGTAGCGCTCTCTTGCTGGCCCATAATTAACTTCTTAAAGTTGCAACCATCATATATAGTCATATTCTAATACACTGTGAATTATGAGATCAACATATATGCCTTTTTAGCTATGGGAGGAGTGAGATTTCTCTAATGACTAGTGTTAGAGTTTTAAAATTTAAACATTTTAGAGTAAATAAGAACATAGATGGGAAATAAGAAATCATATTCTCATAAAGATTGTTTTTTAATATGACAAAATGCAATGGGAAAAATAATTTTAAAATATATTGTAGACTGATGTTTAGAAAAAAAGTAAGGCACATAAGAAGAGGACATGTGTTGTATTAGTGTATATTGTTAGGGAATAAGAGCAAGTGATCTGCCAATGTGTCTCTAGCTTGAGCTAATACTGTTTGCTCATTCCCAAGGCAAAGTAAGAATAAGCGTATTAGGAAAAATCCAGGAGGCCCAAGTGATTGGCATGGAGAACAAAAGTCCAGAATGAGATCAGAAAGGTTGTAAATAGATGGGAGTTCTTTTATGTGATATAATTGCTTTGATAAACAAAATCCTGATGAGATCAGAGAATTATGGTACTTAGACATGAGATCTGTTTTTACCTTACAAAGAAAGTTTAGTTTTCATTGAAGTAAAATGTACAGATCTCAAGTACACACATTTTAATGAGTTTTCAGTATCACAAAACCTGTGTAATTCATACCTCTTCAGGGGCTACATTTATTAAATGCAATATTTCTACCATATAATGTTTTTATTTTCCAAGTCCCTAAATAGTCACATACTGGAGATGTCCTGTGTCTGTAAGGGTGCATGAGTGTCCCCATACTTTTTCCTTTATTTGAAGGTAGTTCTGAAAATTTTATTGCCGTTATGAATAATACCACCAGCTAATATATGTTTAGTCCCTCCCATGTGGCAGGGAACTTTGCAAGGGCTTTACTTGCCTTAATCCATTTATAGTTTATCTCATCCTTTTGTTGTATGTATTACTGTTTAGGGTTTGTAGACAGGAAAAGCAAGTCAATAAATATTCAAGTAATTAATTGTATTAATGAGTACTGGGATCTAGAGGTCACACACACATACATATGTATGTATATATTTGTATATATCCATATATATTATGTATAAATACACACACACACATATATATATATATTGCTTGGCATATAACTAATTGAGGGCCTATTAAGGAATTAGTTGCCCTTTAAAACGATTGGCTGGTGCTGGGAGCCAAACCATAAACTTTCATATGTGAATATCTTTAGTACAAACATAACTCTGCTTTCTTCCTGATTGTTGTTAGGGAGTGACCTGGATACCAGTGTGACCTGGAGATCAGGGCTAAGTACAGGCCTTGTGTTTAACATGAGTTCAACTTTAGGACAGGTTCTTTAAGATGGAGCATGAACCCAAATGGACTTAGTCTGCTCTCTCAATACAAAGTTTATGCTAAGATGGTTTTTATTGGTTGAATTTAATGTTATGACCTATTTCTCCTTTGTGCAGATACAAGTGAAGAAGCGTTTCTTTCTATTCCATAGTCTTTACCCAAAATGAATGTATTTAATTTTACCTTTGTTTGCCTCCTTCAGTCTTAGTATATACCTTTTAGAATAGTATATACATTTATTTTGGCTGTGAGTGGATTCTCCAGACATGTGCCAACTCTATCTTCAGTCACCAAAAGAACAGCTTTTTTTCCCCCAATCATATCTGGAGCTAAATAATTGTAAATTTTGATTTCTAGTCACTGGTTTATGCATAGGTCTATAAACAAAATGTACATAACTGTATGGTTCCTCTCAGTGATTTTGTAGTTATCTGTAATGTTAAAAATTTTCCAAGTAAATGAAACTTTTGGAAACTCTATCAGCAATTTCAGCATAGCTTCTAGAATACTCGAGCAGCATTAAGTATAGCCTCATAAAATAGATTGAAAAAAATTCTCTCATTATGCAATTTTCTATTAAAGAGGATATATGCCTACAGATAAAAATGTCTAATAGCAACTAAGCTATATTCCCCAGGGAAATAATAACCTTCTAATTGAAAACCCAAACAAACAAAGCAATGCAGTCATAAGACTTTTGTCCTTGTCTTAATATGATTGTTTCAACTATCTTAAAATTTACCTAGGTTTGAATTTTTACATTTGAAATCCTCTTTTTAATGACAGTAGGAAAATGCTGCATATTTTTAGGCAAAACCCCATAATATCTCATGTAATATTACTTATGTGTCAAAAAGGAAGGAAATGTGACTTGCAAGTGGTGCTTGATAAGTTTTTGTTTCTTAAAACTTTCTTCCCTAGAGCAAAAACTATGAAAAAGCTAAATGCTGCTAAGCATGGTGTTTGCTGTGTGCTGGTGAGCTCAGCATTCAGGAGATTGAGGCAAGAGGATTATAAGATGAAGGCCCACAGAGGTCATGTCGGGAGAGATTCTCTACCTTTTACTTACTTAAAGAAATGTAAGAAATAAATAAAAATAAACAGGGAAATAATTGTACTAAAAGATCTTTGAAATATTTAGAAAAGCAGCCAGATGAACCTGTCTGTGCAGATTGTTCATGCTCTACGTTTGGTCAGTCAGCCAGATATATTGTACAAGTTTGCTCTCATCATTTCCAGACAAGTGAAAACAATACATGCAAATAAGTAGAGGTGTAGAGAAAGAAATGGATGCTACAGATGCTAAGTCTCTTAAATAACCGAGGCTACCAACTGTGCCTGTGTTGTTAGTGGTCATGTGTACTGTGCCAGTTTCCTGCTTGGTAAGGTTTGCTTTCATAAGGAGCTTTAGAGTGCACATATTAGACAGTTAGTCCACCTGTACTAGAGGTACACTTAAGTCATACATAAAATAAAAAGCTTGGCGTATATATTTCAAGTGTGTCCTATAGGCAGACAAGAATATACAACTTAGCATTGTCCCTGAAATATTTGAGTTGGACTCTTCTCACTGCTGTTGTCTTGCTGTGCAAATCTAATAGGCTGTGAAAGTGGGATAATTTAAATAATTCTTGAAGTGGTAATAGGATGTGATTTTGAATATCATAACTGAAGTTAAAAATTAAATTCTTCATAACCTCAATTGCTAGAGTCTTATTAGGAAATGACTTATCTTATGCATTTTAATATTTAATTTTACGCTATTTCAGAGTTTCTTGCAATAATAATCATACATTTCTTTAACACAGTCTCTGTCTTGCTTAAGCCTTATAATATTTTGTGAGGTGGATAGGGCAGAAAAGATGTTATCAGCAAAAATGAAGTGTGTAGAGAGGCAGGATGCCTATGGTCATGTTTTCATTTGATTACAGAGCGAAGGGCACTGCTACCCCAATCTTTAGAATCATTTATTGTGAGGTGTTTCTGCTAGGGAAGTTGAAAAGATTCAGTAGGTATTGTTGTTATATACACTTCTCCATAGGTTTCATTTTTTTCTACAATAAATTGATGGGATGAGTTCTATCTTAGAGTCAAAGTAAGAGAAAATTTTATAGACTGAGTTGTCTCATTTTTCAGGTTTAAAAATACACACAATGATAGGAATACAAGTAGGAGAGCTGTGCTTTGGTTACTAGGACTGCAGGCAGAGTTCTAACATTTAGCTTTCATTTTTATAGAAAAGTAAACTAGAAAGGAAATGTACTAGATTATTAACATTCCAACACTGTCTTTTTCAAGAAAAACAAAGTCCAAATGTTATATAATTTTTGGATTCCCACACATGATCCATCTCTGTTCTGTGGTAAATATTTATCCATATGTCTTAATGAATATAAATTTTATGTTGTATTGAAATTAGAATCTTTGCTCCATATACATGCATTTTGATTTTGAATGTATCATTAGCCTTTGTTGGTTGTCACAGGCAACATTTTTATTATCTTATTCTACTAAATTAGTTATGTAAATTTATAGATGGCTTTACCTAGCAAATTGTACTTTGTGTTACTATTTTGAAACATAGTCATGAAGCATTTCAATTATCTTTCTCTTTAATATTATTCAGCTAAAGTGTGTGTGCCAAAACAATGCTATTCTTCTTATATCTAATAATTTGTATTTTACTTGATGATTTTGTGGTACTAGAAATTGAACTTAGGTCATTGCCTGTGCTACCCAAAACTCTCTACTTGATGCTATCTTTTTCCCTTTTATTGAAAATACATTTTTTTCACATAGTCTATGCTGATTGCAGTTTCCCCTCTATCTACTCCTCCCAGCTCCTCCCCACCCCATTCAGATCAATACTTGATATTTATAAGTAATATGAGATTATGTTTGATCTGATATGTTCATTTTACAGAAAATAGTTACATAGTTATTTCTCAATGTGATATATATATATATATATATATATATATATATATATACAGACACACATATACACACAAATATGTATAAGGCATTAATTTACATTTCTTTGGATGCTCTCAAAAATTTTATATATGTGTAATATTTTATATTTATATATAATAGCGTTTTTTGATTTGTCCTTTACAATGTATACTTGTTTATTTTCCATCAATATCTTGTTTCCCACTGATAAATAGGTCACATACACACTTTTCAACTTCCTGAGACATACATAGTCTCTGTATTTTTCTATGTAGGTCAGATAATTTTAAGATTAGCAAACATTTTTTTTCATAAATTGTTGATAAGTTGATCACCTTAGAGCCTTTTGTGTTTGTTTGAGTGTGTTTTAAGTTTTTATTTTGAGTCAAGGGCTTCTCTGTGCAGCTCTAGCTCTTCTAGAAGTCACTCTGTAGACCAGACCAACCTCAAAATCAGAGACCTGTTTGCCTCTGCCTTCCAGTGCTGGAGAAAAGGCATGTGCCACTAGTGCTCAGATAATTGATAATTGTTCAGTAAGATCCTTGGTAAGCTTGATTTCACTTAATCCTAGCTAATCTTTAGATGTGCCACTGTTATGCTTATTTCACAGATTAGAAAATGGAAGCAAAGGAGGTCTCCAAGTAACACCAAGTGAACAGACCGAGAGTTGCCCATTATCTAAATGTCAGCTTTTAGCTTCTGTGGAACACTGTTATTTCTGGATGATTTATCTTGCAAAATGATACTGGCTTGCCAAAAGAACTGTGTCAGCATAAGTGTGCCTTATTGACATCATAGTGCTATATAGGACAACATGATAATGTATAAGATAAAATAAATGCCATTGGAAGAAATCAAATAGTTTGTCAAAGGCCCACCCTGCAGCAATTAGGATTCAGGGCCCACATGCTAACATCTTACCTCCCTGGCTTGTTAAAGTCTGAGAAGCTTTAGTTTTACATTTGAGGACCTCAATGCTGATATACCTGGGAGCATGAATAAATGAACTGAGTCATTTATTTTGTATTCTACCTACTTTGTAGAAAACATCCCTCTATCATAATGTGCATTCTTTCTTTCTTTTTTATTTCTCTGTTCCAATATAGTGAGATGCATCTTGCTTTTGTCCTGGAGATCACCTCTGTGGCTTGGATTTATCTCAGGAACATCCGTCTTCAGTCTCTGTATTGATTAGAAATCAAGCATGAGGAGATTTGTCTACTGCAAGGTGGTTCTGGCCACTTCGCTGATGTGGGTGCTTGTTGACGTCTTCTTACTCCTGTACTTCAGCGAGTGTAACAAGTGTGATGACAAGAAGGAGAGATCCCTGCTGCCTGCGCTGAGGGGTGAGTGCTCATGGAGAAAGAGGTGCTGATGCACAACAGAGCAGGAGACCTCAAACTAGATGAGTTCTGTCTTACTGTGCTAGAAGAACATTTTAGCAAACTGTTCACACATATTTAACCATATGGAAGCTGCTCTACTTGTGTAGCCTTAAGTGTCAATGTGGAAGAAATGATAGTAGCTATCTAAACTCTAAGATAACTTCCAATTTTCACCATTCCAGTTTTATCTGATGGTATATAAGGAATTATTTTGGAATGATCCTATCAGACAGAATTTGAAGTCTGAGCTCTTAGAAACCAATCACCTTAAAGATCAAGCACATAACACATAGAGGAAATGATACAAAAGTAAGATGGGAGAAGACTGAGACAATTGGAGATAAATTCATCTTGGAAGCTGCTAGACTCTTAGCTCCAGGCTAAAGGCAAAAATAATTTTAGGAATAGCATAAGGTCACTATTTTTTTAAGGATCAGTTTCAAGGACTAGATAGCAGCAAATTCTAAATAAATATGATAATGTATGTTAAATGGTGATTTATTGAAGGAAGACATGAGTTTCAATGTCTGCAAACTGTTTTTGCATATTCTATTCTGTGACATCAAGGTCCATATTTCTAAAATATTCACAGTAAATGTGACTTCTAACATTTAAAACATGCTTAAGCATGGTCAATCCATTGAATTAAAATGGAATCTTTGCTTAATAATAATATATAATATATATGCATACAAAATAAACATTCTTTCAGTTTAAGAGGAAATGTTTTAATCTATAAATTATCAATTTAGAATTTTCAGTTATTAATTTTAATTTAGCAATTTAAAGATTATTCTTTAGTCAAAAATACTCTGATAAATGCAATTAAGTTGGCAGTATTCTGCTGAAGGAAGCTTAGGAAAACATCGAGCAATTTTGAAAATTACTTTTAGTTTGGAGTGTTTTATACAGCTTTCAAAAATGATCTTGCTCAGCTGGAACGATTATGAACATCTTCCTCTTTTTAAAATTTGTCTGTATCTCGCATGGTGGCTTTGATTTAGCATAGATAATCGAAAATACTGTGTAACTGATCACCATATTTCCATTTAGATAGTTTATATGTATTTTAAGCTTTTATTCCACAGTTCTTTGGTGTGGAGGACCTTAGGAGCCCTACCTTTGGTGAATTAACATGGGCTCGATTTCCTTGTGTTTAAGAAAAACTCTAGAATTAGCATTCACTGGGCCTTTACTGGAGTCATCGAGCAAATGCTTGATTGAACATGGCATGTGTTTGATGCATTGTATCAGTGTGGAATGTTCACTTTATCATATTTCCAGTGGAGACATCTAGATTGGTCACAAAGAAATGCTATGATCTGATTCAGCAAAACCAGAGTGCTCTTTCCCACAGCTACGAAAAATATGCAGCTCTGCTGATTTACAACTTTCATGGAGAGTTTTAAATATCTAAATGTGAAATATGATGCTGCAAGGCATAATACTTTTTTTTTTCTACAGCTTAGTTTGTGAAAAGAGCCTTATTTATAAAATACTGCCCTGATCTATTAGGGCTGCTATAACATGATGGGCAGGCTGGGTGCCATTTTCACAGCAGGACTTTATTTTTTATAGCTTCAGAAACTGGAAAATTCCAAGATCAAGGTGCTTGTTAGATCTCAAAGAAAGCTAGGATAAATGGTTAACTGAGGAGCCAGGACTTCAGGTGCCAGTCTTTCTCAGCAGTGCTTAAACCTATTAGAGTCCTGTTTCCTTTGTAACCATTTGTCCCAGGTTTCTTTGAGACCCAACCGTACCAAAGGATGGGCTGTTTTGGAAGATCTATTTCTTATAAAAGGCAGTTTTCCTACTAAACTCACATGGCTGGTGGTTGGAACATATCTAAGGACATTTTTCTTAAACAGTGACCTTTGTTGACATGTCTCTGAAATTTTAATATTTTTGTAAATTTGATATTAAATAAAATTATTAATATCAAGCAAATTTCTAACATATACTGCTAAAATAAGCACTGGTATTGAGATGCTGTTACTTAAAAACTCTGCCTGGGGAGATGGGAAGAATGTGGGAGTTTTAATTAGGAAGAGGGTAGTGATAAATGCAGAATTAGGAGAAGTGGGTAAAATCATGGTAAAGGTTTCTGGAAATGTCATAAATATTCCTACTATTAATGATCTATATTGAAAAAAAAAACACTGGTAGGAATCCCACAAGAACAATGAGCTACACAACCATAAGATATATGCAGAGACCCTCTGACTCTTTTGCCTGCCTTTGTGATTCTTTTTCTCCTACTGGATTGTCTCATCCAGTCTTTATTTGAGAATATCAAGGTTGCCTGGCTTAGTGTAGCTTGTTATGCCATATTTTCTTAATTTCCCTGAAAGGTCCATGCTTTTCTGTGGGGATATGAAGGGGGAGTGGATCCATGGGAAAGAGGAGATTGGGAGGATGGGAAGAAGGAGAAACTGTAGTCAGGATGTAATATTTGAGAGCTGAATAAATAAAAAGAAAAGAAAACAGACTATAATATATGCAAACACTTTAAAGATATGTATAGATAGTTTAAACTAAACTGAAGAACTGACCTGAAATTGTCCTATTTGAGGACTTGTTTTCTTGGTACGAGAAGGTGCCATGCGAGCCTGCTAAGGAAGGAAGCAACTAAAATTTCTACTCAACTATGATACCTGTGAACCACAGCAATGACCAGCATGACAGAATAACTTCAAGGCTACACTAGGGGCATGCATATCTTTGAGGTAGTTAATAACCCTTTAATTGGGCTTAAGATCAGCTCTACCAGAAGGAAGTCACACCTGGTATTGGAAACTTAGCTAACTGCTCAGGGCTACTGACATCATGGATCTTGATGAAGAATATACAACAAGCATAATCCTCTAACCATATTCTAAACATTTGTTGTTATACCCACAGAAACATGTAGTTCTCAAACCTCACCAAAGAAATTTCTATTTACAAACAATGGAGACCATTATAAAATACAAAAAGGAAACAAAATGCAGAGTTGTGGATGGCAGTTCAAAAGGATCATCTACACTATGGTCTAGGGATACTGTACTGTACTATACTATACTATACTATACTATACTATACTATACTATGGCCTAGGGAACATTGAGGAAGGGGACCCAGAAAAACTGTATGAGCCAGATGATCAATGAGATTACTATAATATTGAGTCTCCTACTATTGTAGATGATACACTCATGAAATCTCAACAACATGACTGCTAAAACATGAACTAAACAAGGACAAAAACAATAAACATGCTATAATGAACTTAAAAGAGCTCAACCCTAAACAATATCTACAGACAACTTGTGAATGCTGAGGGTACAGACACAGTCTTTCCCAGGAAGAGCACACCAATCCGTTATCCAATACCAAATGGTTAGCACGAAAAACATACATACAAGAGACATTATACAGACTGAACAGGGTGTATTTATGACACACACAAACACACACACATGCGTGCGCACACACACACACACACACACACACACACACACACACACGCATGCACGCATGCACACACTTGTTTGTACCAACAGTTAACGAAAGAAGACATGGTTTGAATAGATCAGAAGACTATACATCATACCTTGGAGTAAATAAAGGGAAGGGGAAAATGATGTAAATATGTTAGAAGCTCAAAAAAATACACACATAAGAAATTGACAAAAATAATTGGAACAAATGATATCATTCTTTTATCCATTAAATACTGGGCTATGCTTTGAGTCATGCACAAGTTCAATCAAATGGTCCATTTAACTGTCTTTAAGAATTACACCTTCTTTGCAGCCCCATAGGAAAAACAATATCAACCAAGCAGATCCCCGCCAAAGATCCCAGGGACTATAACCACCAACCAAAGAGTACCCAGGGGGTACCCAGGACTCCACGTGGATATGTGGCAGATGATTGCCTTATCTGGCATCACTGAGAGGGGAGCCCCTTGGTCCTGTGGAGACTTGATGTATCTGGATAGAGCAACCCTAGGCCTCTGAGGCAGGAGATTGTGAGCAGGTAGGGGAACACCTTCATAGAGGCAGGAGGAGGGAGAAGGGTACAGTGGACCTGTGGAGGAGAAACTGGGAAGGGGTATAACATCTGAAATGGAAATAAATAAAATACCCCCATATGTATATATATATATACATACATACTTCTAACAAGGCTTAGAGTCAGTGTTTAGGGATCCAGGGGAAACAAAGTGGACTTGGAAGTTCTTGTTTATAGCTGATGGTGGATGGCAGGTGATGGTAGCTGTAACTGAAACAAGAAAAATTGGAGGAAGAGCAGATCTGTGAATTTAAAAGAAAAACGAATCACACATTCTAACCTACTAATCTAGCTACATTACAACATATAAAGGAACGACTGCAGGACAGACTGTTTTCAGAATGAAGGGTTTTGAAGTATGGAAGATATCCTGCTTCATGAACTTTAGGAGTGAGGGGATTGCAAAAGGAATAAAGTGCTTTTCAAAAGTAAAGATCCATGAAATCAGTAAATTAACTGATAAAATCTCAATCAGACCTAAAAAGAATTACTAGATTGTACACTGAAAGCCAGGATAAAGACAGACTTTAAAGGACTTCGAGTACGTGGAAAAGAATTATAACTTGATCTTAGGCACAGCAGTATTACTGAAACTTGTTAGAAAAGGCAGTTTGTATTAACTCCCCATAGACTTAAAGAACAGAACCACATAAACTATGCAATGGTAGTGGGCAGTTTTATCTTGAATTACAGAACTAGATACTTTTAAGTTTTATTTCTTTATGAAAACCATTCAAATTATATACTAACTAACAGAATATTAACTCACTTGAATTGTTCATGTTGCAAACTCATAAGACAAGTATAAAGTCCATTCTCAAAGTTTTAAGTTTTTAAAATTTATTTTATTTTTTTTTAACTTATTCACTTTACATCCAGCTCACTTCCCTTCCCAGTCATCCCTTCCCACAATCCTTCCCCCATCTCCCCTCCCCTTCTCCTCTGAGTGGATGGAGCTCCCCTGATATCCCCCCACCTGCATCCACTGGTAATTTGTCTGGCTACAGGAGGTGGCCTCTTTCGGTTCCATATCTGCAGTGTAGTAAGTCACAGCTAAGTTCATCTCCATTGATTCTTGGGCACCTCTCTTATCTGAGGGCTTTATCTCTCCCACATTCTCACCCCAGTCAGTTGCAGATTTCCATTCATTTTCATGGCCATCTAGCCATCTCTCTTTTCCTTCCCCACACCTGACCCCAAATACCCTATTCCCCTTCTCATCCTCCCCCTTCCCTCCAGGTCCCTCCCTCCACCTGCCTTTCTGAATATTTTATTCTACCTTCTAAGTGAGAATCAAGCTTCCTTGCTAGAACCTTCCTTCTTGCTTAGCTTGTGGAGCAAGGGAAACACTTCTTCATTTCTGGTGGAAATGCGAACTTGTACATCCACTTTGGAAATAAATTTGGCAGTTTCTCAGAAAACTGGGGAAAGTTCTATCTCATGATCTAGCTATACTACTTCTGGGCGTATATCCAAAAGATACTCTTAACACACCACAAAGACGTTTGTCCAACTATGTCTTTATTTATAATATCCAGAAACTGGAAACAATGTTCATGTCTCTCAACTAGAGGATGAATAAAGAAAATGAGGTATACCTACCCAATTGATTACTAGTCAGCTATTAAAAACAAAGACATCATGAGTTTTGCAGGCAAAGGGATGGAACTTAAGAATATCATCCTGAGTGAGGTAACCCAGTGTCAAAAGGACATACATAGTATATACTCAGTTATAAGTGGATATTAGCCGTGAATACCATGGTATTCACGTAGTACCATGTGATATTAGCCGTGGTACCATGTTACATTACACACACCCAAAGCAACTAAACAAGAAGGAAGGCACAAGCAAGAAAGCTTGAATCTCACTTAGAAGGGGGGATGAAATTTAATTTTGGTATCTCAAAAAGTATGTTCTCAAGTTTAAATTTGCAATTATGTATGTATCACATGTGCACATTTTTATTTATCAGTTTATTTTACTAAATCTCTAAAATGTAATTACTCCTTTTTCTTTTTTATTTAATTAAAATATAATTACATTATTACCACACTCTTATTTCTTCCATATCCACCCTCATACTTCCAAAATTCAAGTCCCCTTCTTTAACCATTGCTGTTACATATACAGAAAAATGAATAGACACACCAATGCAATCTTCTGAATCTGTTCAGTGTTGTTTCTATGAGTTTATTACAAGGACTGATCACTTTTAATTGGATAACCAAGAAAGATGTTCATCCCTGGAGAAGACTAATTTTTCTTCTCTCCGTAGCTGCCGATTGCTTATAGCCCTTTACCTAGGGTCAGGGTGTGAGTAGTTTCTGCTGTCTACATTGGGATACAGATGGTTGGAGTGTTTGGTTCTTCTTTAGGCAGTACTAAGGCATGTTCTTGACACTACTTAAAAACTGACCAATAAAATGACAATGGCCAATCGGGTGTCTCCAATGGCAATCAGTGTCACAAATGAGGTGTGTTATATTAGAAACAAGTAAATAATTTAAATTTTTTGTTCATTTTGTCTGTTCCTGCCATTAATACAGAATATAGTGTCCATCTTAGAGTTCTCTCTTAGCATTAATATTTTAATGGAGAACTAATGCATTGTCTGATTTAAACTATATTCTCATGATCATAGAATTTATGTTTATGATTTAAAGAAATAAATGAATTATTTCATGAGTGTGGCTTTCCTGTCGCATCTAGAAGGCATAATTCACAGTTGACTTCCTGATCATCTGGCTCTTAAAATCTTTACACCTCCCCTTCTAGGACTGATTTTTAGCTTTAGGTACAGGAGTTATATTCTAATTGTATCAGTTGTGGAATGGACCATATGGTCAGTTCTTCTCCATATTTTGACTAGTTGTAGCTTTCTCTTTCTTTTTTTTTCCTTTTGTTTTTCTTGAGACAGGGTTCCTCTGTATAGCCCTGGCTGTCCTAGAACTCCCCCCCCCTTTTTTTTTTGTAGACCAGACTGGCCTCAAACTCAGAGATCCACTTGCCTCTGCCTCCCAAGTGCTGGGATTAAAGGCATGCGACACCACAGACCAGCCATAGTTGTAGCTTTCTTTGATGGTCCCTTTCTACTGCAAAAAGAAGCTTCTTTAATGAGGGAGGAGATATATACTTTTTCATGAGTATGAGGATAAGTATTGAAGACTCAGTTAGTTTATACTGGTTTAGGAATTGGTAGATTGTCTTATAAGATCCTTGACTTCACTAGCTAAAAGTCTAGATTTACATTATATTTTGTTTAATGTTATGTAAGATATTTTACATCCACCAAACATTATTTGAAGAATAGTTTATGTCAGAGCTAATGATACAATTATAATGAAGAAGATGCTGTATGCAGATTTGTATGCTCAGTGGCCAGATGTGATCTTGGATTCATTCCCTAATATTGCAAAACCAACAAACCAACCCTCCATCCAGGCAAACATTAGCAGTGGCATGCCCGGAAGACGTGTTCTTGTTTTCATTTTTTTAGCAAGGAGAAAAGTAATTAGAATTATGCAAATGAAATGTCAGAATACCCATCCTATGCTATCAAGGGGAGGTAGAGTGTATAAGTATTAAATAAAGATAGCACAATCAGTAAGGCATAGTTGCCATTTAAGGGAAAATTATAACTTTCATTTCTTAAAAGACTAAAATGCAGTGTTATCTGAATAGAGAAGATGGAGTGACACTACTTAAAAACTGACCAATAAAATGACAATGGCCAATCGGGTGTCTCCAATGGCAATCAATGTCACAAATGAGGTGTGTTATATTAGAAACAAGTAAATAATTTAAATTTTTTGTTCATTTTGTCTGTTCCTGCCATTATTACAGAATATAGTGTCCATCTTAGAGTTCTCTCTTAGCATTAATATTTTAATGGAGAACTAATGCATTGTCTGATTTAAACTATATTCTCATGATCATAGAATTTATGTTTATGATTTAAAGAAATAAATGAATTATTACATAGAAAGTAGGTTACATGGAGAGCCTTGCTTTAATTCTTAAAAGTGTCTTTCATTGCTTTTTGTAATTTGGTTTGCCATTCACATTTACAGCCCAGAAACTCTGTTTTTTTCCCTCTGAAACACCTTGGGTTTCAGCATTAATACTGTTTTCTCCTATAGAGGCATAGAAAATGTCATTGCATATATGTGTGGAAATATTGGTAATATTGAAGGAGCTCCTAATGGAATGTGTACCAGGTAGGTATGAAGATTCGGTCTACATGCTGGAGTGATACTGAGGATTTTGAAAAAAGGTCTAGTAAGTGTATATGTACTAAGACTGGAAAAGTATGGAGTCAAAAATACAAGAGCTAATGAATGATTATAATAAAACTATATTGGTAGCTTTAAAATGGAAAAATAATAATTGACAAGCAAGGGAATCAAGAATAAACTGATTTATAGAACAGGTCTCATTGTTAATAAATGAGGACCCCTTAATGAATACAAGTTTGGGAACAATTAAGGGATGTATAATTTCAAATCATTATATTGAGGTATATATCCAAATGGTTAATTTAATTTTGATAGATTTTAAAATATAGGCCCCTGGCTCTTCCTCATAATTATGTATTATCCATAGCAAATTATTACTAAATATTTCCAGTCAGCTAATTTGATATTCACTATCCTAAATTTGATAAACATTGTTTAGTTTGATCTATTGTAGGAATATGATGACTGGGGTCTTGTACCCATCAACTCCTATGCTTAACTGTGTATTCTCCATGTTATGATTTTTGGGTTAATCATCGGGGTTATTTTTGTTTTACTTGGTTTTTTGTTTTTTGTTATTAGATATTTTCTTTTTTAAAAATAACTTTTATTGCATTATGATGAGAAAAGTTACATGATTTCAATTTATCTGAATTTAACATTTAAAAA
>NW_022196897.1:41763480-41769318 GCF_008632895.1 Mastomys coucha
TTTGTATCTCCAGGGTTGTCTCTCTTTCTGATTTCTTTATTGTTTCTATTTCCATTTCTAGATTCTGGCTGGTTTTGCTCATTTCCTTCACCATCTGTTTGATTGTGTTTTCTTGTAGTTCTTTAAGGGATTTTTGTGTTTCCTCTTTAAGAGCTTCTAGTTTTTTACCTGTGTTCTCCTGTATTTCTTTGAGTGTGCTATTTATGTCTTTCTTAAGGTCCTGTATCATCATCCTGATAAGTGATTTTAGATCTGAATCTTGCTTTTCTGGTGTGATGGTGTGTCCAGGACTTGCTATGGTGGGAGAATTGGATTCTAATGATGGCAAGTGACCTCAGTTTGTGTTGTTTATTTTCTTATGCTTACCCCCCGCCATGTGGTTATCTCTAGTGCTACCTGCCCTTGCTATATCTGACTGGAGCCTGTCCTTCCTGTGATCCTGGTTGTGTCAGAACTCCTCAGAGTCAAGCTGCCTCTGTGAACCTGTGATTCTGGGATCCTGGGATCCTGGGCTTGTTAGATCACTTGGGAGTATGGCTTTCTCTGTGTGTTGTGGGACTGGCTGCAGAGCTTGTGCCCAAGGTCTGCTCAGAACACTAACCTAGACAGACTGGAAGGAACTGGAGTCACTAGGCTGGTGGAGTTCCTGTGTGCCTGGTCCTGCTGGTCCCAGTTACTCCCAGTGTTGGGACAGATGTTGGTTCCTGCTCACTTCTGATCCTGGGTGTGTCAGAGCGCCTGGGAGTGGAGCTTCCTCTGGGTGTTGTGGGACTGGCTGCAGAGCTTGCACCCAATGTCTGCTCTGGACCCCAGCCCAGACAGACTGGAAAGATCCCAAGACAGATATTTTCTTTACATTTTGAATGATATCCCCTTTCTTGGTTTCTCCTCTGAAAAAAAAATACCCTGTTCCTTCCTCCCCCCACCCCCTGATTCAGCATCCTACCCTCTCCCACTTCCTGGCCTTGGCATTATCCTACACTGGGACATAGCACCTTTACAGGACCAAGGGCTTCTCCTCCCATTGATGACCTACTAGGCCATCCTTTGCTCTATATATGCAGCTAGAGCCATGAGTCCCACCATGACCATTATCAGTGGTTCTATTAAACTGAATACCTAACACAGGATAATTTATTTAGAATTAAATTATATTTGTTCTAGCCCCTGAATGATGGTAATCCAGGGTCAACTCATTCAGTTTTCTGTTCCAAGAGGACACAGTTTATACTCCAGAGTGAGCCATTGTATCTTCAGATAGGAGACCAGTTCAGGAAGACCCACTGCCATTAGGTTTTGCAGCAGTATGTGTCCACTGAGGATGGTTCTGCCCCTGTTATCTAAATACTTCCTCTATAGGCTACGTCTAGACAACTGCCTATTGGAGAACAGTAATCCAAGACCTATGTGTGAGGCATCCATTAAAATTTAAACCCTGGCATATGGAAGGGCAGCAATTGTTTATGCTTTCCCTTAATGGGCATTTAGGTTGTTCTCCTTTTTTAACTGTGATGAATAAATCCTGCTACATTTATGTACAAGTCTGTGGGTAGACATATGTTTTCATAACTCCTGGAAGAATGCCAAGGCGTAGAAATGCTGAGTCATATGCTAAGTGTGTGTTTAGTTTCGTCAGGTACTGCCAGTCTGTTTTGACAACTTGTAAGACTGTTTTCTGCTCCCCTCTGCAGCGTAGGAGCGTTCAGGATCCTCAGCGTCCTTGCCAGAGTTTCAGTCACGTGTGCTAACTTGAACGAATTTAGTTAAGGTTTTGTAGTATTCGTTATTATTTTCACTGTTTGTTTTTACTTGATAACTATAGAATGTTCACACAATTTATTTTTTTTGTAGTCTTTTATGAACTCTTCAATTTTTCTTATTTCAAATTATCTCTTGGCTTATTTTAAAAAAAAACATGTTTTTGAAAGAGCAGTTATTTTAAACTTTGATAAAACATAATGCATTATTTTTGAAGATTTACTTTTTATTATATATTAGTGTTCATTCTTACTATAAATAATATATGTATATATATGTGTACATATATGTATATATATGTATATATATATGAGTGTTTTGACTGCATGTATGTATATACATCACATCTCTACAGAGTCCAGAATATGGAAGTAAACTTAAGGATTATTGTTAGCTGTTACATGGGTGTTGAGAACCAAATCCAGGTCATCTGCAAAAGCAGCAAGTACTTACAATGGCTGAGCCATCACTCAAGCTCCATATGGAACATATTGTCATTATTTTCCTTTGATACTTTCTATCTATAATGTAATTTTTTTCCTATCTATAACATATTTACTTATGCTAAGGTCATGACAGTCTCACTCATAAATTTTTCTAGAAAATTCATTTTTTAAAGGTTTAGCTTACTTTTTGTACACAGCAAAAAAAGATAATTTTAAAAATCTAAGATATTCAAAACAGTAAAAACAATAAAAACATTATTATATCTGTGACATAATTTATTGTTATAAATATTTACTTTATAAAATTAATTTTGTCATCTATAATTGTTTACAATTTTATTAAATAACTTTCCAAAATTTGTTAGTTATATAAATGTTACTTTTTAATATTTTTTTAATTTTAGTTCTGTTTTTTAAGAATTCCATGTTTGTGGATTATATTTATATCATTCTCCACTCCCTCTAACCCCTCTTGTATCTACCTCCATTTCTTCTCAAGTTAATGTCCTCAGTTTCTTTATTGTTGTTTCAATATATATACATTTTATATATATATATATATATACACACACACATATATACACATAATGTATATATATGTGAAAATTTGTTAGATATGTAAATGTTTCTGTCTAACTCTTTAAGCATTGCATTAGAAAAGAAATAAAAATAGTAACTTAATGTGCTAAACTTCTCTCAAAGTATTTCGTGTTTGTTTCTCATAACAAAATTAATTTATACTCAACATAAAAATCAAAATACAATAAAAATAAAGAAGAAAAGTAGCTTGGAATTATATACTAAATTTTTGTTTAAGTTTTGTTCAGTTTGAATATTTCATCTTGTCATAACTTTTATTACTGTCATAAAAATTTTAAATCATTTTCATTTTTACCACTAAATATTATCAATATTTCATATTGAAGTTTTCTGGAAACATTATTGATTACTTTCTATTGAACATTGATGTACTTTTTAGTGGAATCTAGATTATGATATCAGTTTTTCAAATATATAAGTATGCTTCATATAGATATTTTTAGTGATTTCCATGGGAACCTAATTGATCAGGTCTCAGTAACACTATATGAGAATGTTCAACTCAAGACTTTATTTATAGTACCATTTCTGATGCATCTGATGATTAGTTACTTTAATCAGATATTGTATGATATAAAACAGTTAGTGCAAAATTTTAGCTGCTACTGCAATGTGAAATTTAAAAAAATTCTGTTTCCCTGGTATAAGTTACTGTACGTAACACATTGTAAGTTTCTTAAACATTTTTCTTTGCATTTTAAGAGAAGAAATAAAAAGTTCAAACTGTTATTTTCTTATTTACTCCTGGCATTGTTACCATGTCTTATGGCTGTATTGAGCTTT
Source organism: Mastomys coucha (assembly GCF_008632895.1). Lineage (NCBI taxonomy): Eukaryota > Metazoa > Chordata > Mammalia > Rodentia > Muridae > Mastomys > Mastomys coucha. Next base: position 41,767,068 of record NW_022196897.1, read on the forward strand.
CCCTTCTTCAGAGTAGTCTCTGACATATAATTTGTTTCATTTTTATTGTATCTGTTTAGGACATGCCTATGAATTTTTCATATAGAGTATGATTTGACCTCAAAGACAACTTCCTGCAAGCTGAGAGTTATTCTCCATCCAGTTGTTATTATTGCTTTACTTAGGAGGACTCTGCATGTTACCAACACCTTCCCTGTCTACAGGGCTTCCACTAACTCCGAATTGACTCTGTGACAAGTCCTCAACTCAAGGCATCTTGTTTTCTTCTCCGTCCTCTAGAATCTCTGTGGAGAAATTAAGAATTATCTTATGAAAATTTTATGTTCCATGAATCAGATCTCATAGCTGCCTTGTCCTTATGCAGAATAAAAGCCAGTCTTTACAATGGCTAACCAGATTTTGGCCAGGCACCCTAAAGTCATTGTCACAAAATATCCAATATTCTCTCACACTCATGCCTCCCTTACCTGTGTCCTGACTACTCTGGGATCACAGGCAGTATATTCCTACCCGAGGGCCTTCTCCTTTCCAACTGTTCTTTCTGTAATGTTGTTTTTGTTGTTGTTATTATTTGTTATGACTATTGTTATTATTATTACTATTATTTTTATTATTTCATAGTCTTATTTTCTTCACAATTTTTCCAGATGTCACTGACACAAGTGACCTCAAAGTCCATAGCTTAAGTGCCTCTTATTCCTGTGGTCTCTGCCTTGCATTGTTAACCATCAATATTTCCCAACCTGACATATTTTATGTTATTTACTCTGTTTATTTTAAAGATTCCTTCCATTGCTTAGACTGGCATTTCAGATGCCAGAATGAAGGAAGAAAGTTCATGATAGCTTCTTTTAAATAGTCAGGATAGAGGGATCTGCAGAGCAAGAATTCAAATTTTATTCCCATAGTAATATACTACTGGAATGAATCCTTTAAGAACTCTTAACTAGATATTTGTAGAGAGCAGAAATAATATATACACATGATCAATAGATAAAGAAAGCATAAATTTCATCATCATTTTGCCATCAGTTTAAAACAACTTTTATTTCATTCAATTTGTAACTGTATACATTAAGAAAACTGAATACATCACCATGTGGGAAGGATTTCAAGGGAATTTGCTACAATCTGGCATTTGAAGTACCATCTAAACAAAGGGAGCAATCTTAATATAAACAGAGTAACTACCACATATGACAAATAAGAATAAATAACTGTTGTTGAACAGTACATCTCCAAATACATGAATTGTTGTAAAACTGTGAAGTAACTTTATTTGGACGTATCATCTTTTGCAAATATAATTAGCTAGCACTGGAGGTCTTAAGGCAGTGGATTAGTACCTAAGTTAAAACCACAAACAGTACATATGATACCCTAATTTTGGACTCAGTGTCCAAGATTGAGGGAATCTTTGTAGTTTTCAGCCAACAAGTTAATGGTAGTGTTCTGTTTATTTGTTTGTTTTTTTGCAGTCACAGCAAACTTATTCTCAATCTGAACTATTCTTATATTTATCAAATAAAAATAGGCCTGTCCCAAATCATATGGTATTTCATTATTAATACTGTAGGGATATTTTTCCTTCCCTTTAAAAGATATAGCTATAATCTAATGGTCTGCTATTACAGCTTAAATAGGTGGATAATTTAAAAAAAAAAAAAACCTCTATAAGGATAGAAATACATTTAGAGAATCTCATTCATATTTGAAAAAGGGAGATAGATATTAAGAATATGAACATTGGACACATTTTGTAGTAGGCTGCTCACTGTCATATTGCCTCATTTGATGTTTGTCTCATGACAAAGATAAACTACAAATGCTTTCCCCTAGATATCACCTACCTCCTCTTTTCTGATATAATTGCCTCATAGTGGGATCTAAACTTGGTGCTTTATTGGATCCTCACTTCACTGTACATGGGAGCTGGGTTCTTTGAAACTACCTCCTGTGACCCTGTGTGCTCTCTCTCTGTGCATTTCTCCTTCTTTCCATCACTACCATTCTCTGTATCACATCCTGTTTTCTACTCACTCAAGGCATAATTTATATCCTTCTAGGAGCTTTAAAAGCTATTTAAACAACTCAATTTTTGATTTATGACTTAAACACTGAAATATTTGTTGATTATACACTCCCCTACAAGAGAACTGCAAGTATCAATGCACAAAGGCTTTCTTACCTTGACTACATCAATGAAAGTCTCAGAGGTTGGTGAAGATGAATGTAGGGTTTTTTGTTTTTT
>NW_022196897.1:41769328-41799694 GCF_008632895.1 Mastomys coucha
TTTGTTCTTTAAGTTTTATTGCATTACAATGAGAAAAGTTACATGATTTCAATTCATCTGAATTTGTTAACATTTAAAACATATTTTAAGTATATAGAATTAAATCACATTCTTGTTTTCCTTTTGTACCCCAACTTCTCCCAGAGACCCCCTTCAATACCTTTTTTGTCATATTCCTTAAAATTTATAAAATATTATAACAATAAAGATGAGTATTATAAAAGTTGTTTGATATAAAACAACAATCAATTTAACAGTATTATGTAGATGCTTATCTACTGCAATTCTGAAAATATATATGTTTTTCTCAGTATAAATTTTAAATAACTCCAAATGTATTTACTATATATTTCAAAATAACACATCACTACTAATATTTTCTTAAATGAACATAAATATATAAAGTGTTTTTGTTTGTTTGTTTGTTTTATATGTAGTAGAGCTTAAAATTTTGGCTCTTACTCTGGTTAACTTGATACAAGAGTTACAAATGTCAAGCAAAGCATTCAGTCTTACTGTTTGTTGTTCTCTTACAGAACTCCTCCAAATTTAATTGTCTATATTTCTTTTGGGTATATAAATACTTTTAAAATATGTAAGCTGTTCTGAAAACCATAGTATAGTATAAAAACATAACATGAACAGTACTACTAATAGAGAGGCTGAGATAGGAGAAGCAAGATCTCAAGACCATTATGTTGTACACAGCAAGATACTGTCACAAACAAAAAAGCTGAAAGTGTATATAGATTGTATAATATTGGACCTTTTCCTCCAATTACCAAATTTGAGAGACCATTAGATGGCAGTCAATAAATTCCTAATTCCTCATATTTTTGGATTTCAATCGATTAGCATATGTTGGAAATATTAATTTTCATATTAAGATATTAAGAAAAGTAATTGTTACTTCCTGTTGTTTTTGTTGTAAAAGGTGGAAATAGGTTTATGTGTATTTGTTGAAAGATTAATTTCTTGCTTCTTCTAGGGAGTAGTTTTGCTCCTTATATTGATGTTTTCCATTTATTATCTTTTGTAGGGCTGGATTTGTGGAAAGATATTGTGTAAATTTTGTTTTGTCGTGGAATATCTTGTTTTCTCCATCTATGGTAATTGAGAGTTTTGATGGTATAGTAGCCTGGGCTGGCATTTGTGTTCTTGTAGGGTCTGTATGACATCTGCCCAGGATCTTCTAGCTTTCATAGTCTCTGGTGAGAAATCTGCCGTAATTCTGATAGGCCTGTCTTTATATGTTACTTGAACTTTTTCCCTTACTGCTTTTAAAATTCTTTCTTTGTTTAGTGCATTTAGTGTTTTGATTATTATGTGACAGGAGGAATTTCTTTTCTTGTCAGGTCTATTTGGAGTTCTTTAGGCTTTTTCTGTGTTCATGGGCATCTCTTTCTTTAGGTTAGGGAAGTTTTCTTCTATAATCTTGTTGAAGATATTTACTGGCCCATTACCTTGGGAGTCTTCACTCTCTTCTATACCTATTATCCTTAGGTTTGGTCTTCTCATTGCATCCTGGATTTCCTGGATGTTTTGGGTTAGGAGCTTTTTGCTTTTTGCATTTTCTTTGACTGTTTTGTTAATATTTTCTTTGGTGTCTTCTACCTCTGAGATACTCTCTTCTATCTTTTGTATTCTGTTGGTGATCTACGACTCCTGATTTCTTTCCTAGGTTTTCTATCTCCAGGATTGTCTCTCTTTCTGATTTCTTTATTGTTTCTATTTCCACTTTTAGATTCTGGAGGGTTTTGCTCATTTCCTTCACCTGTTTGCTTGTGTTTTCCTGCAGTTCTTTAAGGGATTTTTGTGTTTCCTCTTGAAGTGCTTCTAGCTGCTTACCTGTGTTCTCCTGTATTTCTTTGAGGGTGCTATTTATGTTTTTCTTAAAGTCCTGTATCATCATCCTGATAAATGATTTTAGATCTGAATCTTGCTTTTCTGGTGTGATGGTTTGTCCAGGACTTGCAATGGTGGGAGTATTGGGTTCTGATGATGCCAAGTAACCTTGGTTTGTGTTGCTTATATTCTTATGCTTGCCCTCATCATTTGGTTATATCTACTGCTACCTGCCCTTGCTAAATCTGACTGGAGCCTGTCCTTTCTGTGATCCTGATTGTGTCAGAACTCCTCAGAGTCAAGTTGTCTCTGTGATCCTATGATTGTGGGATCCTTTGACCATGGGCTTGTTAGAGCACCTGGGAGTGGAGCTTTCTCTGGGTGTTTTGGGAATGACTGTAGAGTTTATGCACAGTGTCTGCTCAGGGCACTGGCTGGCCCAGACAGACTGGAAGCAACCTGAGCCACTGGGCTGGCAGAGCTCCTGTGTGCCTGGTCCTGCTGGTTCCAGTTACTCCCCGTGTTGGGACCAATGTTATCGAATGTAGGTTTTTTGTTTGTTTGTTTTTTGTTTTTCATGTTGAATGAGCAAGCTCTATAGTTATAAAGAATGGTGAAAATGGTTAATAATACCCTACTGTATCTGTCGCATTTGTTAAAAGAATACATCTTAACCACACCAATTCCATTTCACAGCAAAACAACTCAAAACCAGTTTGCTTGTATATCTGGTTTTAATTTCATCGTAGCCTTTATCTTTTCCTGCCTCAAAGTTTGTCTTAATTTTTTTGTGTCTTCCTTTGCTTACCTTTTTAAAACTTTTGTTCTATCAAGATAGACTATTTGCCTCACTTGATATTTAATTCTTAGTACCTAGATTTAAAATGTTTGGAAATAGTAGGTACATAATAATCAATTTTATAACAGAATGAGATCCTATCTCTAAGGTGGATAGCATTTGCTTTAAAGTCATTGAAGGTTAATGTTTGGTTCTATTTATCATCATGAACCCATTGTGTATTAAATATGTTTTCTGAAATTCATAAATTTTATGTCTCATAGAGCTTAGGTATCTCATTTTCCCATATTAAATTTCTTTGCACTCAAGTATTAATTTAGCAGGATTATAATATTTGTTACACTTTACTTAAGCTAGTGAAATGATTTTTCTCTAAACAATGGCCTACACTGGATTCATGTGAGATGAGTGACTAAAACCTTTTTAATCAACAATGAAGATTTGAGCACATAGGTCATTTTGAAAATCCAGAATTAGTTTTTACCAGAGAAACAGTTTTTTGTTGTCATTGTTTGTTTTTTGTATTGCTATGTTATATACAATTGTTTAAATTGAGAAACAAAGTAAATATAATAATTTCAAAGTATTTATTTATTATATGTGAGTACACTATAGCTGTTTTCAGACACCCCAGAAGAGGGCATCAGATCTCATTACAGATGGTTGTGAGTCACCATGTGGTTGCTGGGATTTGAACTCAGGACATTTGGAAGAGCAGTCAGTGAATTTCAAAGGATTTATTGGTTAATTTTTATAGAGCATTTGAAAATTTAAAAACATTTACAAATTAGAACATTTTGACAAAAATTAATTACATGAAAATGTGTGAGTTAACAATTCATGGCTTTCCAGAAATGGTGTGGAAGGAAGAGGCTTTAAAATCCATTGATGTGAATGCATTGAAGATACAGTTGAATTTGGGTAGGAGAAATTAATGAAATTATTTTTTATTTCAATATTTTTAACGACATACAGCTTCTGTTTTAACAGATCATGGTAGTCTTTATTGATGTAAAGACCATCGGTTTATGCTTTTTAAAAAATTGTGTCAATGTTCTTTAAAACATTGCTCTTATCAGTATAAGAGGATATTGTCTTGGAGAAAACACTGAGTGCAAGTATTGCACTTTAGATAAAAATGTGGGTGTAATAAACTATTTTTGTGCTCTACATAATTTAAGAATACCTTTTGGTTCATTTTCATGCCAATAGAAGGGTTCTCCTGATAATATCTGATGTATAAGTGGCTCTTTTTTGATAGTACATGTGCTATTATTTTATTTGGTTTGAATATCTTACTATTTAAATTATGAGTTTTTGTTTCTTTGTATTTTTTTTATAATTCTATAGATATATTTTGATCCTAGTTTTTCTTCTACCCCAGTTCCTTACTGAACCCCTCAAGTTCATGTTTTGTAGATCTCTTAAAAGTAAAAGAAAAACAAGGAAAGCAAAACAGCATATATGTGTGTTTGTGTGTGTGTGTATGCATGCATTACATATATGCATACATACATAATACATACATACATACATACATACATACATACATGCAAAGCACATGGTGTCTGAATTGTGTGCATGAAGCCTATGAGGCCTGTTCTAGAGTGTCCTTGATATACTCTGTGTCACTCCACTGAAGACAGATGGCTTTTCCTTCCCACAGAAGCACCAAGTTCACATAGGTTCTTGGGTAGTGTTGATTTCTGTGCTTACTTCCCTGTCTTCATGTTTTCATGCTGAGCATTTTTCTGGCTTTAGCTTGTGCAGGTCTTGTACAGTTTTTTTCACAGTTTCTATGAGTTTATTTCTACCTGGCCCTCCTTTTACTAGGAAAGACAGTTTCTTGGAAGTTGTTTAATACCTCTCACTTTTACAACATTCCTCCCTCTTCTTCCACATATTTCTCTGAGCCTTGAGAAGAGTTCTGTAATACAGACATTTATAAACTTCTGTGGTTCAAAGTCTCTCACTCTCTGCCAATTTTTCTTGCTAGGTGTGACTCTCTGGATTAATTAGCCTGAAACATGTTTATTTTATTCGGAATATCCACAAGGATATTCTGATCAAGGGGGAAGAGGAGTTCTTCCAAGAAAGAGGAAATGGAATATAGTATTGCAAATGGATACAGGAGAAATTGTAGCAGGAGGATGAGGTGAAAGGAAAATGAGAGAGTAGGAGAAGAAAAGAGAATAAGGGGAAGGAAACCTAACACAGAAGGCCATATGGGAATCTACTCCAGGGAAGCTTCTTAAAATATATACACATGTAAAACGTGTTTAAATGGAGGTATACCTATATAATGTGAATATAACACCACAACTAGACAGCATATGCTCTCAAATAAAATCATCAATACTAGGAATGGGTATTTTTAAGTTGTTCCAAACCTTACAAATACTAAAGGCTATTATTAATGTTTTTCCTCCATAACCGGATAGTAAAACTCTATTGCTGAAGATACCATGTACTTCAGTAATGATCACTGTCGTGGTCATTTCCCCTAGGGAAAAATTTAACCCTGCAGGGAGGCTACTTACAACAAAAAATAAACAACTTAAAATAGCTTTAGAATGTCCCCACAAACTGACCAGATTCATTAGACCCCTCAGTCGCCAAGAGTAAACAGTCAAGACAGCTGACAGTTGCTCTCAGACAAATCATGCTGCAAGGAAAACTCTCAGAGAAGTTCAGCTTCAAAGAGGACCTTGAGCCCAGTCCTGCAGCCACCTAGAAGCAACCAGCTAAGCACCTGGAAAAGCACTCCCCAGCCTTTTGAGTTACCTTCAAGCTGTGCAGTGTTCTCTAGGCTTCAGGCTCTTTTGTGCTATCACTCATGCTAGACTGGGCTTTGGTGATGCAGCTGTCTTTGGCACATTCCCATTCCTGCAAGTAATCTTTCACTATACTCTCATAAATAACTCTGATAAAACTCAACTGGTTCACCAAATGGGACTTAGATAGTATCCATACTTTGACCTGTTAGAGGCTCCCTATATGGAGTGAGTAGACATTTCTGTGTATCCCAAGAGAAGTCTGACACAACAAGACGTATCAGAGGAGATACATACAATCATTCATTTCACCCCAGTAAGAACCCAGTGAACAACATGCCTGGAAAATATGCCCAATAGTCCAAGGATTGAACAAATGTTATGTGAGCAACCAATCACTTTTGCTTGGGATTCAAGGCTTGATTTATGAGATATAACTCACAAGTGACAATTTTAAGGGTAAGGACCTCAGATTAGATAGGTCATGAGTCCAAGGGAAATCTTATTTCTGTTATTCTGTTAAATGATCATAGTATGGAACAACTCCTAATGACATATTGTTCTATCCATAGCTCAATTCTCAACCCTCATCAGAGAAGCTTCTTGTAGTAGATAGAGTAGAGACCCAAAACATGGTTCTCAATAGGAAAGTAGCAATATTTCCTAAGAACATTTTATAATACCATAATCTCAGGTTTACCCATAGCAACTGGATTGGAATCTGTATAATAACAAAATACTCAATATATTTTAGGGACATTCACATTTTAGATTAAAGTTGAAAATACCCTTCACTGTTTTTGAAATTCTAATATTTCTCAAGAACATTCGTAGTTGCTATTGAATGAACTCTCTCCTGAAACCTCTAGAATGATCAGAACTTTCAGTCCAGAGAATTGTCACATCATTCACAATTTTGCCTTCAGTCCCACTTATTTGGAGAGACTTAATGTTTGATGATAGCACATATGCCTATCATCATCTGGCAAAATATATTTCATACTTCTTTAGAACAGTTTGTTTCAATGACCTCAGCTAAGTTCCCCATAATATTATAAATCTCAGGACTACCACATGTAATACAATCTAAATTTGACAGAAGCAAGAAAGTAAATCTTAGTCTACATGATCCTTAAAATACATATTTAATTGATGTGCTTGTTGGTTCTTAACCAGACATTCCATTTTCTCACTTACTGACACAGAGTGGAGGAATAGAGGGTGGAATGGCTTCTTCTCTTTCCACTCTGGCTGCAACCTTAAAGAATTTTCTTGAGACCCCCTTCCTATAGGAACTCAATAGGGTTATGGATCTGTGGTTTGCCTTCTTTCTTTGTGAGGTCTTTGGGCTTCGTCTTAGCCTTTTATGCCTCAGAGTCCTCATCTTAATAACAAAGAGTACTTTCTTCATGAAGTTATTTCCTGATCAAGTCATGTTGCCTCTATAGAATATTTTGTACTTTAGTATATGATGAACACTTAGAAATTGCTGTTTTCATAGCTCATTTTTATTTGTTTTTTGACTGAAAAATAGCTATTGTAAATATTTATCAAACATAATTTGAGCTATCATTCATTCTATCATTTAATTTTAGACTTATATTATTTTTCTATAGTCATCTGTGGAAAGCTTGCATGTAATTATTAAAAACAAATTTTAAATTACTTTTTATAAAATTTCCAAGTTTAATGTCTTTGAGTTTTAAGTATGGATATTTTTATAAAGCTTGCCATTCAGTTAGCCACATTTGGTTAAGTAATGTTTAAGGTTGCTGAAGGGCAGAGGATCAAAAATTGATGTGGCAATAAAAGCTTCCTTACTTTTGAAAAGATCAATATGTGTAAGTGAACGAGAGGCACTAAAGACTGAATATTCAAGACTGAATTATAATAGATTCACATTTGGGCCTGAGATTATGTTCTCTGTCTAAGCTGGTAACTGAGTGCATATCTTCTTTCTAATACCTTTCTGTAGTACTCATCAATTTTAATAGATATTGACATGCCTGAATGCTTAGAAGGACATTCAAGGGTTGAGCTATTTATGCAATAACAGCATTGAAAATACAAATGTAAATTTTAATCATTTTTGGTAGAATCTTTGTATATAATATCCTAGGCACAAATAAAATATTTGTATTATTATTCCAGACATTTTTCAATCTCATTAGAGACAAAGCTAAGCTAGTAATTGTAGAAAAGTACAATGTCAGCTTTTAATTGAGTCATATATTTTTCTAGAAAAAAATTGTAAAAGGTGCTCAATTTTTCAAAACTGGTCACAGTTCTATGAAAAGTGACTGGCACAGAGACCATATTCTCCCACAGGTTTTCATTTTGTGACTGAACATGGTAGAGTGTCATGTAGCTTGCTTCTCTGCAGGATGTGATGGCATGTTCTGTTAAATGATAGAGACGCAGAGGTTCCAGCCAATGTAGAACATAAACTTTATGGACTACATGCTGAATTATAATTTTGGGACATTGTGTGGGAGCATGTGGGTACATGATCCGATCTTTTCTGCTAATGCCTAGGAAACCTCATAATTTGACAATGTTTGAGTGCAGAGACTATTGGATCTCTAAGATCGAATCTGGTGGTTGCTATGATCAAATCATTGTAACAGATCCTGAATTCTTGTTTATACTTTTAAACATTGGTGGAATCCCACGATTTAAAACAGAAAGGCTTTAAGGTCCGAGATGAACATAAGAAGTCTAATTTCTGTACAAAATCATGAAACCTGATTAGTAGCTAGAAAATCAACTGGTAGGAAGTTATTGTCCTAACTTGTAATTAGATCTAATAGTATCCTGACTCAATTAGTGGCAGTTCAGTCAGGTGATAGGGAGGGTTGCTAAGTGTGGAAATTAAAGATCTAGGTGGGCTAGTGGGCAGAGTTTAGAGAGTGCAAATATTTTGGGGTGAGTTGTTGTAGGATACCTTTCCTCTCACTTACTGAACTGTTGTGTGGAAATTAATGATCTTTGATGAGAGATTGAATTAAATCTTAGATATAGTCCAACTGCTTTCTCATCAAGAGATTCACAGAAAAGTGTTGAATGTGCAGGTCACAACTTCTGAAGCTCAGAGACTTGTGGAGTAACCTTAAAACACTGAAAACTGTCATTATTAGGCAAATGTAGTAGAAATTTCCTTTGTCTGGGGTTATGTTACAGTTGGTGAAATGTTCGCTGTACGAGCCTGCAGACCTGGATTAAGACTCAGGTCCTTGGTACCTTCTACAAAGCTGACATGTGTGGTTGCATTGCTGGATACCTGGAGCTCACTGTCTAACTGCTCCTACCAAATTGGTGAGCTTTAAGTTCTGTGAGAGACCCTATTTCAGGAGTTCAGATCTCCATAAGCATGCAAACATGTGTGCACACTTACACACCAGATCAGATACCACACACTTGAACAAATAATAACAAAGAGTATATTTTTAAAAAGAACAAAACATGTTATTTTATACAGAATCCTGCAAAATTGACTATCTGGTATATCTTCAGTAGAAAAAAAGGATGGGGTTTCCTGTAGGCTAAGAGTTAAACGAAGAGTTTGCAAGTTTGGATCCTTAAGGCTCTGACTACTCATAAATGGTAGTTAGAACATCTTGGGTGCTGAGAAAATGGCAGGATGGAGTGGGCAAGCCACTAACTCATTTGACAAGTAAAAGAGCTTTGTTTTTACCTGTTTCGTGTGTTGTGATTTTCCATGATACTTTGTTTTGAAATATTTAAAAACATGTATATTAAGGAGAATATATTGTGATATATTACTAAATGGGAGAGTTCTTATTTTAAAATTTGATAAATGATGATACAGCCATCTTTGGCAAACCCAATACTTATATCTCAGATATTTCTACAGAGACTAAATAATTGATTGATCACTTATAACAACTGAATATATTTAATCTTATGCAAAAGCTTTGATAATTATGATTTTTCTTGAAACTCAGTTATTAGAAAGAATAATGCATGACTAATATTGTAGTTTATCCCTTCTCCTCTGTGCCTTACAGAACAATATATCAGGTTCTCATTTCAGCTTTCAGAATGTTTTAGAGTGACTGGCATGGGAGCTGGTGGTCAATATTCAGTAATATTCTGCCTGAGATGATACTATAGACACATTTCTTTCCACACTTTTGTTATAGTATGTACATAATAACATATGCATTTTTCCAACTATGAATTTTTACAGTGAAATAGTTTTTGTGAGATTGGTGAGGAATTATCTTTTGTCCTGATCTCAATGATGAAGACATTCACAAAGAGGATACCCAATTTCTTGTATATTCTTGGAGGGAATTTCAGTATTCTGATATTCTTGCATCCTGACACTCAACACTAACAAATGTCTTCTTAGAGATATTAACATTTTTTCTCACATATTTGACTACAATCCAAGAGAAAGAGCACAATCCTAAAATGTATAACTTTAGGCAGGTGAAACGTTATGAATCAAAGCGACAGGCACAGAGGAAAGTTATATGGTAGAATAAAACTTTATGATCCATTTGCTTCGATGGAAATGCCCTTGGCTCATCTTTGTAAGTAAACACTGCTAAATTTATTTAAATATTGATCTGTTTTCAGTAAAATGAATTTCAAAATGTCAAAGTTATAAATGTATCCAAAGCATTTTTGACTATGATACAAACTGCACAGTGCTGTTTCACAAGTCTCTAAGTAGGTTGCTGATAACTGCAAATTCTGCTCTAACTTCAGCAGTCATCTATCAGTGAGTTCATCTATTGTAATCAGTGAACCCCAGAAGAAATAGTGACAGGAACAGACCAGGTTTGCATAGCATGTGTCAATATAAATAACTTCCTTGTTTTATAGGTGAGAAGCTTAAATGTCAGAATGCTAGTATGGAGCCTGACTAAATTTTATCCTCTGTCTCCTTGAAGAGGTATCACAGAGCTGGAATTTTGAATTGACTTTCAGAGATGTTTAATTAACTCAACAAAATGTGACTGATTTTTATTTTCATGAATGTATATGGAATATGTAACTTATGCATTCATATAACAAATGGTAGGATCTTTTTTGTTTTCTTTATTTTTAAAAAGTTTATACATTTTAAAAATAACTATCATATCCACCGCTTACTTCCTTTCTCCTGTTCTACACTTATCTCTTTTCTTTTCTTTTTTATTGGATATTTTCTTTATTTACATTTCAGATATTATCCCCTTTCCCAGTTTTCCCCCTTCTGGAAACAAACTATCGCATCCTCCCTCTCCCTGCTTCTGTGGTGGAAGAACACCCTACACTTACGTCTTTCAATGTGTTTTCTTCCCAATGTCATATCTTCCTCTAATTTTTTTGAGACTCCACTAAGTCTAATTAGTGCTGTACATATGTCCATGGGTTTGGGACTTTCCTCTGACGCATGGGAAACCTACCAGTGGAAATGCCCTTTACAAAGAATGATGCTTTCTCCCCTAGCAGCTGCCCATTACCCATAGCTCTTCATTAACTTATGGGCCCTGGAGGGCATCCCGCCATTGTATGTCAAGGTTTTGGATGAAATAACTGTAGTTCTTAACCTGTCTGGGGAGAGCAAAATTTATTCCATAAGAAGTTCTGGCATTTTCTGTGTTAGATTGCTGAGAGTTTATAAGGTGGATATTTGAAATGCTGAGAATTGTATTAGCATTGAAAAACGAAACCAAAGAGAGCTGTTTCATAGTTTGCTCAAAGAAAATTTGCTTATTTCTACATAGAAATAATCCAACAAAACAACCCATCAACCCAGTCACAAAAGAAAACACATCGTATGCATTCTCTGATAAGTGGATATTAGCCCAGAAGATCAGAATACACAAAGTACAGTCCACAAACCACAAGAAACTCAAGAAGAAGGAAACCAAAAGATACTTCGTTCCTTCTTGAAAGGGGAAACAAAAAATACCCCTGGAAGGAGTTGTAGAGTCTAACTATGGAGCAGAGACTGAAGGAAGGACAATCCAGAGACTGCTCCACCTGTGAATCTTTCCCATATTCAATCATCAATCCAGACACTATTGTGGATGCCAGCAAGTGCTGGCTGACAGGAGCCTGATATGGTTGTCTCTTGAGAGGCTCTGACAGTACCTGACTAATACAGAAGTAGAGGCTCATAACCATCCATTGGACTAAGTACAGTGTCTCCAATGAAGGATCTAGAGAAAGGACCTAAGGAGCTGAAGGACTTGTAGCCCCTTAGGACGAACAACAATATGAACTAACTAGTACCCTCAGAACTCTCAGGGACTAAACCATCAACCATAGAGTACACACGGTGGGACTCATGGCTCCAGCAGCATATGTATAGCAGAGGATGGCCAAGTTGGTCATCAATGGGAGGAGAGGCCCTTAGTCTTGTGAAGGTTCTATGCCCCAGTATAGGAGAATGCCAGGACCAGTAAGCAGGAGAGGGTGAGTGTTGAGCAGGGGGAGGGGTGAGGGAATAGGGGTTTGTTTTTGTTTTTGTTTGTTTTATTTTATTTTATTATTTTTTCTTTTCTTTCTTTTTCTTTTTTTTGGAGGGGAACCTGGGAAAGGAGCTATCATATGACATGTAAATAAAGAAAACATAATAATAATAATAATAAAAAAAGAAAAACAACCCACCCCCCCCAAAAAAAAAACAAAAAACAAACCAGATGATTAAGTAAAGTTAAACTGAATGGAACATTTAAAAAAGGAACCTTGAAATACATGTTTATAAACTGATTTTCTGTTCCCCAAGGTGAAATATGGTATTAAGTATGAATAGAAAAATTGTGTAGTTTTCTTAAGTACTAAGAGATACATTTTTGTGTGAATACAATTGTCATCTTAATCTTTATTGATTTCAGGCTGAGATAGAATTTCCAAAGAATTATTTTGCATATTATTATAGTAGTTTGACAAAATGTAATTATGAATGTTATTGAAATGCTTCCATCTTCAAATTTCTCTTTTTTCCTTTACAAAGGATGTGTAGTAAAATTTAGCAGGATTTAAGATAAATGTTGTCATTAATGCTGATATTTGTTTATAAAACCCATATCCATTGGGAATAACATACAAAGTTATGCTTTTCAAATAAGCCAATTTGGGTTGCCATCCCCCAGTCAAAAACTCTAACCTATGATTGTTCCTGTCTGAGAGAACTGAAGGGATGAAGATGGACTAGAGTCTGAGGAAAAGAAGGTCTAGCAACATGCCCAAAGTAGGGTCCAGCTCAAGGGAAACCCCCAAGGCCTGACACTATTACTGAGGCTATGGAGCACTCACAAAAAGGGACCTATCATGACTGCCCTCTGAAAGACCCAACAAGCAGTGGGAAGCTTCAGATGCAGATATTTCCATCCCAACAGTGGGCAGAAGCTGCTGACCCCTGTGGTTGAATTAGGGGAAAGCTGGAAAAAGCTGAGGAGAAGGGCGACCCTGCAGGAGGACGAGCAGTCTCAATTAACCTGGACCCCTGAGATCTCTCAAACACTGGGCCACCAAACAGTCCTCATACACCAGCTGATATGAGGTCTCCAATACATATACAGCAGAGGATTTCTGGGTCTGGGCTTAGTCAGAGAAGATGTACCTAACCCTCAAGAGACTGGAGGCTCCAGAGAATTTAGAGGTCTGGTGAGGTGGAAGGTGGGGACATCTATGTGGAGACAGGGGAGCTGAGAGAAGGTATGGGAAGTGGAACAATTGGAGGGTCAACCAGGAGGGGAATAAAATCTGGGGTTTTAAATTAAGAAATAAATAAGGAAAGAAAGAAAGGGAGAAAGGAAGAAGGAAAGAAAGAGAAAAGATTTAAAAAATATATTCTTTAAAAAATTTTTTCTTCCCTTTTCACTCTACATTTAATTTTTGGGTTGGATGGCTTTACCTGATAGAATCAGACTAAAACTATACAGCAAAGTGTCAAATCGATGCTTATGTTCACAGAAATGAAAGATTTAAGCTTTAAATATTTTCTCCAGACCTGATTTCCAAATATAACAAACTCAAATGAGATTTCATTTGCATAATAAAGTAATAAGCAAAGAATTTCTGTATAATTTATTTCATTGCAACCCTTTATGTCCTTGGCATTCTATTTTAATTTTTAACACCCGTTTAACATGTGCCAGCACGCACTGGTCTAAATGAATGAACATATTTCATTCTGTGCCCTTTGTAATGTGCTACAGTGGCATTTTCCAGAAAGGTGCCACTTCCCTTGTTCCATTGAGAGGAAATATTATTGTTCTTCCTAAGGAAAAGGGTAGATAGTGTGAGAAGGGAACAGATAAAGGTTTAATACGGCCAGAGAATTATAATGCCTTCTAATGCTTAGCTTAAGGAAAACGTGGTTGTATTCAATTATATAGATCAGCCTTATTTTAAAAGTTTTACTTTAACAATAAAATATTTCTTAAATAAAATCCACTGAATGATAACTTTTTATTAGTAGTGGACACAGTTCTAATGGTTGGATAATGTATTTTATTGTTAAACCACCTTTCTGGGAAGATGGCTTTTCAGACGTTCAGTCCTAGTATCTCAGAATTAATGTAAAACCTGAGCTGAGTCTGGATTTGTAGAAATCATAAATTATTTTTTTGTAATCAAATAGCCAATTTATATTGCTTATCATGCATAGTAGATCATGTGCATGCATCTTGTCCAGTATATTTGTAAATATATGTAAGTGCTACCTAAATATCCATGTAATAGCAGCTCTAAAAGATGTTGATATACCAGTGCAAGAGAAATGCATCTATACAGCTAAATTTAGCAAAATAAACCGTTCTTTTTAGTATTATGTGAAAATTATTAATACTATGAAAAATCAAACCTTGAATTTCCAAGTGTTTAGTTATCCATTGTTTAAATAGTTTTGTCATTTAATATGGATTTAATAAATATATTTTATAAAAATAAAGTTCCTCAATTTATACACGATATTGTGTTTCGACACAGTGGACAGCTATGTAATCAACATGACCCCAACTTTTACCTCAGACTCTGGAAAAAACAGGGCTATTGCGAAGTGCATTTTCTTGTGCTATGTATCATTGATAATTGTCCACTATTTTGATTTTTTCCCATTTTATTTTGAATGGTTATTATTATCAGGTTCAGCGATCTTTTTTGTAGTACCAAGTGCAGTTAATTCCATCAAGTTCATTAGTCTTTTACTGTACTTTCATCTCTGCAGGGACTTGCCTAATGACATATGGATACTTTGTCAAAAATTTATTCACTTTTAAATTCTTTTGCTTTGTGTTGAGGAGGATACTTAACTCTTCAGCACATGGGAATCTTTTATCTACAAAACTGGTAAAATTATTGCATCTACTTCACAGGACTAAAATCAGTTCTTCGAATGAATAAGCCAATCATAAATCCCTGACTGAGCACTAGCTAATGCTTTGGTTGCCGATTATAGCTCATGACCCATTGCATTCAGTTGCTTGGATAACCAGGTATTTTATTACTTATTTGTAATTTTCTGAAGGAGAGTTACATCCCTAAGGACTGGTCTTTTCCAGCTGTAGTCCTGTTTCTTGTTGAGACAGCTCGAATGTCATTGTGTTTTGTAAGTATTCTCCCAGGTGTTGTCCTCTTCACCTGAGCAAGATTGGCATCTTGTGAATATTTGAGCTGGATAAGAACTCTTTTGCTGTCCCTATGGTATTCCTCATTTATATCTCTTTTTAATGCTAAATTTGAATTTTCCCTGGAGATCCTATAAAGAGTATCGTTCTGCTACACTTATATTTTTACCATCAAACACAATTCCTTGCATATAGTTATTAAATAATGGATGGGAACATAGAAAAATTGTAGCAAGTTGTAGAATAAATTAAAAAAAATTTGTTTATGACAGTTTAACTTCAGCAGTTTCGATACATTACAGCAACTTTACATATTAATGGAGAAGTCACAGAGCATGAGGCTCTTACCCTAGTCACTAGCTAACATCTCAAGAATGGAGGCCAGGCATTATTAGCCTGATGGTGTTTCCTGTTTCATTATTCATTAAAATGTTTTCTCAATAGGAAGCTAAATGAGGAGATGCCTTGCCATCTTGTGTTTTATTGGAAATCTTTGGCTGCACTTAGTTTCCCTGTGTAAGTGGTTATGTGAGCTTGGAATACTTGTTCAGGTCAGAACATAGTTGCATTTGTATGTTAGTTGTGAAGCTGGTCCTTAGCCTGATGCATAAGCATTATCTATATAGAAAGCAATGAGAAATTGCTAGGCTGTGTTTCTAGTGCATAGGTATAGGAACACTGAACAGGAGCCCATTTGATCTGGCAGCATAATCATCTCATCCTTGGGACTTTGCCTATTTTTCAAATCATTATCTATCACATGCTTTAATATAGTAAGCACTAGATTTATATAGTAAAGGTACAGGTACAGCAATTAAGTGCATTATGCTTGGCTTTGCTTAGAAATTGTGCCAGTTTCATATTTTTACTTTGGATATCCAAAACAGAGGAAAGTATTTCATCCTCGAAAGTATAAAGGACTAATTTAAAGCAAGAATGGACCAGGTTAGTGATAGAACACTTGTCTAATAAGTATGAAGCTGTAGGTTAAATCTTCAGTACCATGAACAAAATGAAAAGAGAATAAAGGAACATAAAATGATTTTCATGCTTACAAATGAGATATTCCCATGTAAACTTGATATGATGTATAGTACTGTTGATTGTTAATATTAAACACTAAATTAAACATATATCCTGAAGTAATTGCTAACAGTATAAATACTGGACTCACTAGGCACACGTTTGGAAATTGCTAACCCACAGACCTACCCTTGGCAGAAGTTTATTTTTGTTTAATTTCATACATTAAGAACTATTAAGTTGCTTCAGACATTCATTTTCAGTCCCCAAGCCCCTTTAGCTTATACTTCTCTTCATTACAGTGACCACATTAAATTTTTTAATATTACTTTTATAAAGGATCATAAATTTTTATGAGAAATGGGTATTTACATTCTAGAAGTGAATTATAATAAGTATCATTAATGGTACCATTTCTACTACATTTTTATATCCAAGTATAAGACTTAGGTCCATACTACTGTTTATTTCTCTTTTTTCTTTTATTGAAAATAGTTTTTTAAATCATTTTTAAGATTTATTCTTCTCTCATATATTAATTTCTGCCCACAGTTTCCCTACCATTCCAGTTCTACCCTTCCATTTGCCTTCAGAAAAGAGAAGACTTCCTCAACACAGCATAGCAAGTTATAGTAACACTAAGTACGTATTCGCATATTAAGGTTGGATGAGGCAACCCAGTAAGAGGAAAAGAGTCAGAGACAACCCCCTATTTCCACTGTTAGAGGAGTCTTACAAGAATGTCAAGCTGACAACCATAACGTGTGTGCAGCAGCCCTATTGGAAACCCAAGCAGGTTCTGTGATTGCCGCTTTAATCTCCGTGTGTCTCTATGAGCTCTGCTTAGTTGTTGATAGTATGGGCTGTGTTCTTTAGGTGTCCCTGACCTCTCTGGCTCCTACAATCCTTTCTCCACCTCTTTTGTGGGCATTTCCAAAGCTCCAACTAATGTTCCATGTGGGTCTCTGTATTTGCTTCTGGCAATTGCTGATGGAGCCTCTCTGATAGAAATTGGTCTGTGCTATATTCTATGAATATAGCAATATATGAAAATAGATATTTTTCTATTCAGTATCTTGTAATTATCATTCTGCTCCCTCTACTCCACCCAATTTCTCCCCACTTTTCCTCCTATCCTGATCCACCCTCTTTCTATTTATCATTATAAAACAAGCAGACATCTAATGGATAAAAAATAAGATCTAATAAGATAAAAAAAAAATCAGAATAACATAAAAAGGTATCTGAGGGAAAAGAGCCCAAGAAAAGACACAAGAAACATATATAGATGCAGAAACACTCATTTGCATATTCAGGAATTTCATATTAGTACAAAAATCAGAAGCAAAAATATATATGCAAAAGCAATAAGGGGAAAAAAAGCCTTGTCATGACATTATGAAACAAAGAACCTCTAAAGATGCCATTGAGTTTGTTTTCTAGTCATCTTCTTCTGGACAAACTGTCTGCCATTAAGAGTAGTTTGTTTCCCTAGATAACTCCCTTGGAGAAAACTAACTTTTCATTTGCAAGCAGTTGTCAGTCAGCAATAGCTTTTGGGTTAGGGATAGGGTAGGTGTCTACTTTATTCAGTTCCAGGGCCATATCTGGTGCAGACTCCTGGAGGTCCTGTGCATGCTGTCCAGTCTCTCAGAGTTCATATGTGCATCACACCTATGTTTAGAAGGCCTTGCTTCTTTGGTGTCTTCCAACCTCTTTGGCTCAAACACTTTCTCCTTTCCCCTCCTCATGTTTCTCCGAACCCTGACAGGAGGTATTTGATAGAACTATTTAACATAAGACTGAGTGATCTGATAGCTCTCATTTTCTGGCTGCGAATCTCTGAATTTTCCATCTGCTGCAGAAAGAAGTTCCTCTGATGTTGGCTAGACAAGAGACACAAATCTCTGAGTAGAGCAGAATCTCAGTAGGAGTCATTGTATTGCTACATTTTCCCCTAGAACAGCAGTATTTGGTTTTATCTTAGGTTCCTGTGAAAAATCTTAAGTTATAGGCACCCAAGCAGAGGTTGATTATGGGTCCATCTCATGGAATGGGCTTTAACTTGAATCAGATATTTGTTGGTTGCTCCACGAAGTTGGTACCACCATTGCACTGACACCCATCTCAGGCAGGAAACCATTGTAGACAGAACTATTACTGCTTGTGTTGACTTATATATCATCCAGAGTACCTTCTGTTACCAAGAGCACTTGCTAGCTGGGTGGGGGCTCTAGGCAGGTACCTGCTTAACTTCTCATTGTTCAGCCACGTGTTATCTTGCCATCATGAGCTACTGTCTGCTTTATTGATTTTGGTCATTTGGACTGGTGTATGATAAAATATCAAAATAGCTTTGACATTTCCCTATTGAATAAGGATACTGACCATTTAAATGATTCTCAGCCATTTCAGTTTGTTCTTTAGAAAATTGTCTGTTTAGATCTGTACTTCAATTTAAAAGTTGGGTTATTTGTTTTATTGATATCTAGTCTATACTTTGCACATTAATCCTCTGCCAGATGTGTATCTGGTAAGTTTTTCTCCTGTTGACTGTCATTTTATCTGATCGACAGTGTGCTTTGCCTTGAAAAGTTTTGAAGTTTTATGAGATCCCATTTGCTAATTGTTAATCTTAGTGCCTGTGCAATAGTGTTATATTCAGATTCTTTTCCTATCCCAATGAGTTTAATGCTGGTTCCAACTTATGTTTCTATCAGATCCAGTGGTCTTACATTGAGGTATTTGATCCAGTTGGAATTGAGAATGGTGACTATGGAACTATTGGTATTCTACATGCACTCATGTTTGACTAGTGCCATTTGTTGGAGATGCTACCTTGTTTTCCAGTATGTTTTTCTGGCTTCTTTATTAAATATCAGGCCATCAATGATTTGATTTATGTCTAGGTATTCGATTCTATTCCATTGATCAGCTGTTTGCTTTTTTGCCGATGCTACACTGTTTTAATAATGTAGTTCAGTATTACAAGTTGAGGTATAGCAATATCTTCAGCAATTCTTTTATTATTGAAGAATTTACAGAACCTATTTTTGGTTGTTTATGTGTCCATATGAAGATGAAAATTGTCAAGATTTGTCAAGAATTTTGTAGGAATTTGATGGGGATTGAATTGAATCAGTAGATTGCTTTTGGTTGGATGGCCATTTTTACTATGTTAATCCTTCCAATGCATGAGAATGGGAGAACTTTCTATCTTCTGAGATCTTCTTCAATTTCTTTCTTCCGTGTTATAAAGATTTTATCATACAAGTCTTTCACTTGCTTGGCTTGAGTTATCCCAAAATATTTTATATTATTTGAGGCTATTTTGAAAGGTGTGTTTTCCCTCTGATTTCTTTCTCAGTCTATTTGTCATTTGTATATAATAATGCTGCTGTTTTTGTGTATATCCAGCTACTTGATGATTACCAGGTGTAAGAGTTTTTGTGTGGAGAGCCAAAGAAGCCAAATAACAAGGAAATCCCAAGGGAAGATGCTTGAGCCTTCTTACTAAGAATGGTAACTAAATTAGACTTTGGAGGTGAATGGAGGAAGGAAAGTGGGTGTGAAAGGGAATGGCAAGATGAATGGGGGGGATTAGTTGCAGAGGAAGGAAAAGAACAGTAATCAAGGGCAGGTAGGGGAACTATCTAGGTAGGTTGCATATCTAGGACTTGCCAGAGCCCTGGAATAGGAGTAGGAAGAGGCTCCAAGAACTCAATGAGGGTGACTCTACCTGAGACTCCTAGCAATGGGGCATATGGAAACTGAAGTGGCAACCTCCTGTAGCCAGGCAGTACTCTCAATGGAGGAATAAGGGACACCAACACACCTAAAGCCTTCTACCTAAAATTTGTCCTGCCTACAAGATGTGCAGGGACAAAAATGGACCAGAGACAAAGGGAATGGGCAATCAATGCCTGGCCCAATTTGAGACCCATCCTTGGCCAAGAACCAACCCCTGACACTATTATTGATACTCTATTATGCTTGAGGGCAGGAGCCTAACATAGATGTCCTCTGGAAGCTCCACCAAGGAGCCAAGGGAAGCAGATGCAGTGACCCACAGTCAAATATCAGTTGGAGCTTGGAGAGTGTTGTGGAAATGTTGGGGGTGGGGGAGGATTGAAGGACTTGAAGGGCATAAAGATAGCACAAGAAGACCAACAGAAACAACTAACCTTGCTCTTGGGGGTTTCCACAGACTGAACCACCAACCACAGACGATGGGGGTGATATCCAGGTGGGGCCTACCCCCTCTCAGAGAAGAGAAAAGGGAATGGGAGAGGGGTTGTGTGAGGTAGGGACCAAGAGGAGGGGTGGGTCTGTAATTGGGGTATAAAGTGAATAATAAAAAAACTTTCTGTGTAGAAAGTTTATGGTAATTAATATATAATCACATTATCTGGAAATAAAGATACTTTAACTTCTAGCCTTACAATTTGTATATCTTTTGTATTGTTGCTGTAGCTCTTATTTCAAGTGCTGTAATGAATAGATATGCAGAGTGTTTTGTTTGTTTTTTGTTTGTTTTTTGTTTTTTATTTTTTATTTTAGTGAAATTGTTTGAGTTTCTCTCCATTTAATTCAGTGTCAGCCATGGGATTGATGTAAATTGCCTTTATTATGTTGGGGTATCCCTAATCGTTCTAGGACTTTTATCATAAACTGGTGTTGGATTTTATCAAAGGGTTTTTCTATGTTTAATGAGATGATCATGTGCTTTTTGTCTGTTGGTTTGTTTATCTGGTAGATTACATTAATTGATTTACTTAGGTTAAACCATTTCCACATCTTTGGGATGAAGCTGAATTTGTCATGGTGGACAATCATTTTGAAATATTCTTGGATTTGCTTTGCATATATTTTATAGAGGACATTTGCATCTATGTTTGTAAGGTGAATTGGTCTATAATTATATTTCTTTGTTTGCCCTTTATGTAGTTTTGGTAGCAGAGTAACTCTGTTGTTACTCTGGTGAATTGGTCAATATTCATTCCTTTTCAAACTTCTGAAATAATTTGAGGAAGATTGATTGGCATTGATTCTTTGAATTTCTGCTATAATTACTTGCTAAAATTATCTTGCCATGGGTCTTTTTTTCTGTTGAGTGACTTTTAATGATTTTCTTTATTTTACTATGTGTTACAAGTCTATTAAATAGATTATCTTTTAAAAAAATTTCTTTATTTGTTAGATGTAAGTACACTGTAGTTGTCTTGAGACACTCCAGAAGAAGGCATCAGATCTCATTATGGATGGTTTTAAACCACCATGTGGTTGCTGGGATTTGAACTCAGGACCTTCAGAAGAGCAGTCAGTGCTCTTAACTGCTGAGCTATCTCTCTAGCCCCTGAATAGATTATCTTGATCTTAATTTAACTTGTGGTAGGTGGTACATACCTAGAAAATTATCTATTTCTTTTAGATATTACAGTTTGATAGAATATAGGTATTTAAAAATATGTCCTTATATTTCCCTGGATTTCTTTGGTATTTAAATTTCTAATTATTAATGTGGATATTCTCCATATGCCTCTTAGTTAACTTGGATAAGTGCTTGTTTTTCAATCTTATTGATTTTCTCAAAGAACCAAATCGTTGCTTTATTTTTGTTTGGGTTTGTATTGTTTTTTGCTTGTTTCTTTTCTTTCTTTCTTTTTCTTAAAACTTCAGCTACAAATTTGATTAGTTTTTTCTGCCTGCATCTTTTGGGCTAGCCTATTTCTTTTTGTTCTAGATCTTTTAGGAATGCTATTAAGTTACTAATATTTAATCTCTTAAATTTCTTTATTCAGATCTTGCCTCTTTGAACTGCCTTCATTGCACCCCAATCAGTTTGGGTGTGTTCTGTTTATATTTCAATTGAATTCTAATGGTGTTTTAACTTTTTCTTAATTTTTGTTTTGATCAGTATTGTTATAGTAGTGAGTTTTGCAGTTTCCACCAGTTTCTAAACTCTTTTTTGTTTCTATTTTTCTTGTAGACAAACTTAATCTTTGGTGGTCAATTAGGATTTTGGGTGTGATTTCAATTTTCTTGATTCAGTTGAGACTTGTTTGTGTCCTAGTGTGTGGTCAATTTTGTTGAAAGTTCCATGGGGTGTTGAGAAGAGATATATTCTTTTGTGTTTGTTGAAATATTCTGTAAATATCTAAGTCTATTTGGTTTATAATGTTAGTTGGCTACAATATTTCTGTTTAGTTTTTGTCTGGATGACCTTTTGTTGGCTTGAATATGGTAATAAAGTATCCCATGTATCAGTGTGTGAAGGTCAGTATATGCTTTAAGTTTTAGTAGTGTTTCTTTGTAGACTTGGGGTTTGTTTCTTTGTTTGTTTCCTAAATGTCAAGGATTGCAATTTTATTGATATAGTTTTATTTTCATGAATATATAGTATCTTTCCCTATCTTTTCTGATTAATTTTTATTTGAAATCTTATTTGTTAGATATTATAATGGATGTACCTGCTTGGTTCTTAAGTACATTTGCTTGGAATAGCTTTGGCCATGCTTTTACCCCATGATGGTGTTTGTGTTTGATGTTGAGAAGTGTTTTTGTTGTTGTTGTTGTTGCTGTTGTTGTTGTTGTTCATGTTGCTGTTGTTAGAGGAGGAGGGTCCATTCTGTTTTTGCATTTTTTCTTTTGGGCTATGTCATTTTTATTGAGACATTGAGATCACTGATGCTTAGAATTATCAGTGAGCACTGTTTTTTGACTCCAGTTATTTGGTGTATGTTTGTGTGTATGAGTCCTCTTTTGATTTTGTGGTATGGAATTATGTATTCCCTGTGTTTTTTGGAAGTAGTTAACCTCATCAGGTTGAAATTTCATTCTACTGCTTTTTGTAAAGTTGGGTTTTTATATAGATATTAGTTAAATTTTATTTTATCACATAATGTCTTCTCCTCATACCCCCCAGATATTGTGATTAACAGTTTATCTGTGTTTAGTAGTCTGAACTAACATCTGTATTCTTTTAGAGTTTGTAGAACATCTGCCCAGTCTTGTCTCAATTTTAGGTCTACAATATATGTGTTATTCTAGTACATTTGCCCTAATATATTATTGGATCTTTTGATTTGTTGTTTTTAATATTTTTTATTTGTTCTACACACTGTTATGATATTTTTATGCCATGAAGAATTCATTTTCTGACTCATTCTATTTGCTATTCTGTATGCTTCTTGTAGCTTGATAGGTGTCTTCTTGTTTATATTGTAAGAATTTTCTTCTATGACTCTATTGAAAACATTTTCTATAACTTTGGCCTTAGCTTTCTCTATTCTTATTATTCATAGATTTGGTCCTTTCACACTGTTCCATATTTTCTGGATTGTCTGTGAGTGAAAAAATTTTAAGATACAGTATTTTCTTCAACCGAAGTAACCATCTTTCTACCTTAATTTCAGTGCCTGAGATCTTTCATTTCTTATATTCTGTTGATCATCCTCGTTTCTTATGTTTCTGTTTGAATACCTACATTTTTATTTCTAGATTTCCTTCAGTTTGTTTTTTCTTTACTGATTCTATTCTCACTTTCATATCTTGAACTGTTTTATTCAGTTTCTTATACTGTTTTTTCTATTTTCATAGATTGAGTTAAATGATTTATTTATTTCCTCTTTAAGGACTGGTGTCATAAATGCGTTCTTAAGGCTCTTGCCTTCTGCTATGTTGCATTCCTCAGGGCCTACTATAATAGTGTTGGCGTGCTTTGGCAGGAGCCTACCATTCTGGCTATTATTGATTCTGTTTTTATACTTGTATCTAGGTATCTGGGTTCTGCATGAGTATAAGGTAGGCACTGATATTTGATTTTATCTCTGTTGGTAGAAGTTTTACTCCTTGGTTTCCATTGCCAATTTTTTTTAAATATTTTGTTTTGTTTTACTTTGTTTTATTTATTTTTTGTTTTGTTTTTGAGAGTGTTGTAGGACTGTATATTGCCTGGTAGGAAATCCTTCTGTGATCCTGCCAGGTGTGGCCACTGGGAATTCCAGATACAATGTGTTTCTAACTATATGCAGCTGATACTTAGGAATGGGAATAAGTTAGAGGTGGCATGCTGAGGTGGTGTACTATAAGTTGGAAAGCATGATCTTCTAGCAGATCTGCATAGTTTCATTGGAATGGGACAGTCTGCTACTTATAGGAATGAGACTGAGGAATTTTATTTGGGGAAAAAGGAAGGAAAGTAGTTTGCTTATCTGTTTTTCTGGTTTACAATCTATTCTGGCAAGTTGGCTGGAGGTTTCCCAGGGGCTGAAACAAAGGGATGAGTGGGCTGGAATTTGGAGAAAAAAATATCCATCATCCTCTGAAGATGGGCAGAGTATAGAGAGCGATTAGCAGGTGTTCTTTTGCAGGGGTGTGGGTGAAACTGGAGGATTAGTAGTGTGATGTGGAGATAGACAGCCTCTAGGTAGCTTCCCTATTTCTCTCGCCTGCTTGCTGTTGTGTTTCCAGGGAATGTCTGCTATAGATGGAGTCTGGGATAAGGAGATGTGTAGATGGTTATGGGTAGAGGATGGAGGATAAGATCTGATTGATCTGTTGGTGATGGGGCAGAGAGGAAGGGAGGGTGCAGCAGATGGTATGCTATACAGTTAGAAATGAGACTGTGAAATTATATTTGAGGGAGGGGAGTGAGAAGTTAAGATCTACATTTAGCCTACTGCTTCTCTGGACCCTGTGACTTGTGGCTTTCCAGGTAATGATCCTAGTGCTCTGTAGAAAGGGACAGCAGTGAAAAGCTGAGTTAAAGTCAGCTTGTGAAATATCATGCTGTTCATAGTATAACTTCAGCAAAGTTCCATCAAGGAGAAACACCAAGGAATATTAGCAGCGGGGAAACAAGGAAATAATAAGTGATATTGATATATTCATATTTAAAATTATTATAGATATCATTTGTAAATATGTTCATAGTAATATAAAAAAGCATGAAAACTAATATAGATTTGTAATTAGTTTGAACTTACGAGAAGTAAATGTTGAGAGATGCAAGGACTTAAGATCCATTTATACACATGTCGATTAATCTCAGGGACAGATCAGACTTGAAGAGTGAGGAGGAGAAATGTAGTAAGAAAGAGTTCTCTAGCTTATGTAAATATATCAATGATAGTTCATTTTAGTAAAATTTGGGGAGGAATTAGAAATAAGACGGAAGCAGTACCTGTGAAATAGTATTCTTGGCCTAGATTGGAGAAGCTCATAACCCACATACATGCAATTGGCTTTAGAAAATAAAATAAAAACCATTTTGCAATATTGTGAGGACAAAATTTAGTCTCCATCTTGGGGAAAAAAAGTGATTTCTTGGTTAGGATGCTATTGCTGTGAAGGGACAGTGTGACACAGCAACTCTTATTTTTATGTCAGGTGGCAGGAGGAGAGAGTGACATGGGATGGCTTGAGCATTTGAAACCACGAGGTCACATGGAGTTCAACAAGGTTACACCTGTATAACTCCCTGAAG
Organism: Mastomys coucha; assembly: GCF_008632895.1. NCBI lineage: Eukaryota > Metazoa > Chordata > Mammalia > Rodentia > Muridae > Mastomys > Mastomys coucha. Next base: position 41,794,850 of record NW_022196897.1, read on the forward strand.
GCCAATGGGGCAGTTTTTATTCAACCCACCACAGATGAACATTAAACAATAGTTTCTCCTGGCCTAAGCATGAAAGCCACAGTCTTCGAATTTTTGAATTGAAATATCTAATGGCTCTAGTGGATACATGCTATCTGTTTCAGTATATTTAGACCTAAATTAGTAGAGCCTAACCTAGCATGGATTATTGGTGTTCAGACTGCTCAGTCTCTCCCCTCCGGGATAGCTGTAGTATTAGACCCACAAAGAAGGAAGATTTTAGAACTTATTTTAACAATGTATGTCTTGCTGCTAGTCCAACAATCTTGCATTTCAAAATGCAGTTAAGTGGAGTGATTCATGGCAGAGTGGGAGGTTGGGACTTTTATTATTGTAAGTGATTCTTGGAAGAACTGTACTCCAAATGAAATTCTTGTCTCATAGTTGATAATAAGCAGAATTTGCTCCCTCTGTTTATTTTACTAGATCATTCTGAACTTATATTTAAATTGTTGTCTGCAGAAAATGATCTTGTGAAATCATTCATTTAGTTTCATAACCAGTATTGTTTCATCTTCTGTGAAAGTGTTAAGTTCAGAGGGCTCTCAGGATAGCAGCATTGAAATATCTAAAGGAATACAGCTACAGTAAGAGGAGCATGGACCAGGACTTTCAATATTTTCAGTTGGCAAATCACAAGTGGATACATCTAGAGGGTACAATGTAATTATAGCTATGATGAAATAAATTAAGGTAACATAGTCATTTTATCATTTACCCATTAGTTTCATACCACACCATATAAAATTTCATTTTAGATACTTTGAAGTATACATTCTTGTTCAGTATAAAGACCCTAGGGGACAATAGTTTGCAAATCTTTTCTTCTGAGTGTTTGGACTCTACCCAACAATTCCCCATTCAACACCTGCACGAGTAACCAACATTCTACTCCACATTTTGTGCTTAATTGGTTATGACCCCGCGTGTAAGTAGGCATAATCAGTACTTGTGTTTCTGTTACTTCTTTACTTTGATCACCATAACATCCTTAAGTTTGATCCATATTGTCACAAATAATTGAAAATTTAACTTCTTAAAAGGTAAATAGTTTCTTAGATTACTTATCTTGTTGATTGACCTGGCAAATTTCACTAAAGTAAATTGCAGCATAATGGAGAAGAGGTTTATTTTGGCTCATAGATTGAGGGTGGAGTTTTAGGAAGAAGATCATATAAGATATAGGATGGCTTAGCACCTGCAGAATTTGTGCACGCTGTACAATACTGACACATGAGAGTCACACTGTCCTTTTCCATCTTCATGTTTCTTTAAGAGCTTGATTGTAACTACAAAAACATAAAAAGTAATGATGGAAATAATGCCTGAAAGGTGTTACTATGCTCTTCAAATGAACGCTGTTTCAGACAAAGAAAGGAATAGATGTAAATTAATTTGCCACAAGCTGATAATGTTACTTCCAGTTTGAGTAAGATGATGTTTACCTGCAGAGACAAAATAATGAATCAACAATCAAAGGATACACACACACACACACTCACACACACACACACACACACACACACATACACACACATAAACACATATATGTTTGTGTGTAAAACATACTTCTGAATGCAATCTGCTGTAAATAATACAGTTGCTCTTAGTACACACATACTATGTACATTATGCACACACATATAGATAGATAGATAGATAGATAGATAGATAGATAGATAGATAGATAGATAAATAGATAGATAGAGGAGTCTGTGTTTACAAAGAGCAACTATATTATTCATACCAGATTTTTATTTAGAAATATGCTTTACATTTAAATATATGAATTTTACATGTTCAGAAACACAAATTTTGGAAGTGATAACATGGCTGCCAGTAAAATGCTTGCATTGCAAGAATGAAGACTAAAGGTCGATTCCTAGCACCAACACCAAAAGCAAAGTATGATGGCTTCTTGCCTGCAGTCTTAGTTCTGGGGAAGAAGAAACAATAGGATCCCTGGAACTCTCTACCAGCTCATCTTGCTAAGTCAGTGAGCTCCAGAATCATTGAAAGACTCCATCAAAAAGTAAGCTGATGAAGATACCCTGGATACACATATACACACACGTACTCACATACACCACACAATATGTTAAATTCATGTAGTATAAGGGGAGTTGTAATAAATAAATGAGACACTAGAATGTATTTTTACTTCATTAAAAAAATAGTTACCATGTATTGCAGAATTGATAATGAGCCAATGAAGAAAGAGGGACTTCAGCAAACCTTATTACAAGTGAGAAATGATTATTGCAATAACCTGTTAAGACCATATCCAGAGGTTAGGCATGGTTGCTGACAGGATACTGATATAGCTGTCTTCTGAGAGACTCTGCCCGAACTTGACTAATACAAATGCAGATGCTTGCAGCCAACTTTTGGAGGGAACACACGGACCCCAATGGAGGAGTTAGGAGAAGAACTGAAGGAACTGAAGGGCTCTTATCAGGCATCAGTGGGAGGGAAGGCCCTTGGTCCTATGAAGGCTTCATGTCCCAGTGTTGAGGAATGCTAGGGTGGTGAGGCAGGAGTGGGTAGGTGGATGGAAGAGCACCTTTATAGAAGCAGGATAAGGGGGAATGGGGTAGGGGGTTTGCAGAGGGGAAACCGAGAAAGGGGATAACATTTGAAATGTAAACAAATAAAATATCCAATTTCTATAAAAAGGTGTGTGGTTTTTTAGGCTGACAGTTAGATCTATCTTCTTACCATTAACATATCCTACAGTTATGTATCCTATCCTGTTATGCATCACAGGATCATAGCTCCCTAACTATCATTAAAGGCAGTGATAAAGCAAGACTCAGTAAAGTATCTAATATGTCCTGTCCTAGGCATGCAGCAGACAGAGAATAACTGTTTTTTTTTTTTCCCTGCAGTTTCTAATGGCAGCAAGCCAATATGTTGGGAAATTGTTGTGCAAATAGTGATAACCATTGTTTCAACATTTGATGAGCAGATTGGAACGCAAAGTTGGCTATTAGCCTAAAGTTTAAGTACTCAGTAGGAAAACAACTGAAGCGAACAAATTGACTTCCATTTGGGATGGGTGCCCAGTGTTCTGAACAAACTTGCTTGTTGTAACTTCCGAATCACTGGGGCCATATGTTCCTCCTGACCTTTGGTAAATAGAGCAAAGAGACACAGGACATCTTGAAACAAAAACCACCCTCAGGCTTTTACTCAGCAAAACCTCTTAAATTTGTTAAACTAGAACAAATATAAGCAAACTTTCTTAGAATTTGAAGCAATACTGGGGGACGATCAGAATATTCTTGTAAATACGTATAGCACCCTAGTAAACCCATGTCTATTCAGGGAATAAAGGTAGGAAACATTAAGAATCTGATTTTGCCAAAGAACTGAGCCTGAATCAGCAGAGAAAGGGAGTGGGAACTGCTTTTCAGATCCGTGAGGAACTAGGATACTGCACTGGAGAAGATAAGAGAGGTTTACAGCTAACAAAGAAAAATAGCACACTTGTTTAGAGGTCCATGTTAAGAAAGAACATATGGATGAAAGATATAAAGAACATTTGTTTTTCCCTCATGATTCAGACATTGTTCCTTAAAAGAATAAATTATTATCATAGCCATTGTTATGCTACTTCACAAGCAAAGCACAAAAGTGGTGTCATTAATACAGATTTAAGGCCTATATGTTAATGATAAGAAGATAGACCTAACTTCCCAATGGTGGCGCATTGCTTAATAATGAACTATATAAGCAGTAGTGTTTTGTGTACTTAGAGTGGACGTGACTGTTTCCTACCACATAGTGAATTAGCAGCTGAGTAAAGGAAAGAGTACAAGTAAGAACAAGAAAACCCAGTGCAGGGGAATGCCAGGATGGGGAAGCTGGAGTTGGTGGGTTGGTGAGCAGGGTGAGGGTGGATGGGGTAGGGGATTTTCAGAGGGAAACTAGGAAATGGGATAACATTTGAAGTGTAAATAAAGAAAATATCTAATATAAAAAATTTAAAATGTAAAACAAAATAAATGAAGACTCACATAGAAGGGTTTAAAAACATAACCATCAACATTGAATGGTGTTTATTAGTAGAGAACCATGTACGAATATTCTACTAACTGCATATAGAAAACTGTTCCTAAGTTCTATAGTCATAAATTAGTGATCTTGTAGACCTTACTAGAAAAGCTTTCTTTTGCAGTATATGGAAGTTTATGCAGAGACCAACAATCAGCCCTAAGTGCTGGGGTAAGAGAATAAGAAACCATCTTAGAAGGTATAGTTTCTCCAAATAACAGAAGCTCACATGAGTATCTCCTTTGTAATGTCACACTCCTATAATTATGGGTGTTTTAGCTCTTAGTGAGACATCTACAACACACACACACACACACACACACTCACACAGTTTACATACACTTACTCACCCATCATGGTACATAGACAATTGTGGAAAAGTGGAAAGATTGTGAGAGTCAGAGGCAGTGCATGCCTTTAGTGAAATGTATTTACCAGATCTGACAGTACAGTTGCATAAATGAACTTACAATGGCTAATAGTACATGCACAAGACTTGTACAAGATCAAATCAACCAAAATCCCAGGATGGATGTGGCAGATACTCATACAGGAAGTTCATGGCTACTGGGAGAGAAAGAGATTTTTTTTTTCAGTGAGAAAAACCTAAAAAGCTGCCCATTCTAACACCACACAAATAAAGAGAATGAATTTGATCGAAACATAGTGTGTGTGTTTGTGTGTATAGCCAGAACATGGAAACAACCCATATGTCCCTCAACAGAGGAGTGGATACAGAAATTGTGGTAT